>NW_028122097.1:0-52653 GCF_965194805.1 Balaenoptera borealis | reverse complement strand
CATCTAGAAATTACAGAGTTCTCTAAAAGCCCTTAGCATTTATAGTTTGTAGACTTTTTGCTGATGGTCATTTGACTGGTGTGAGCTGAAACGTTTTCACGTTGGATTTGCATGTGGCTAATAATTCCTTATACTGAACTTTAGGCATGTCCTCTTTTTTCTTTTCCTTCTTTTTTAAAGAGTGACTACAACTTCCCTCTTCGTATTGACTTCTTGAAAAAGTTGTAATGTGTAGAATTTTCTTGCCTATTCCCTACCCCAGGGCATTTGTTGAGGGCAGGTGTCATTTACAGCCCTGCAGTCCTTGTGACTATTAAGCAACCATTAGCACTTGGTTTAAAGCTGCTGTTATGGGAAACAACCACAAGGCGGCAGCATTATTACGTTCTCAACGCTTGTTACTAGTGCAAAAGAGTCTTCCTGAAAGTAGTGTTCCAAGGTTGTAAATTAGAGTGGAATGTGCTGGGACAAGCCCCCAGAAGTTTATGTCACCTTACTTATGTTTGTTTTTTAAATTTAATTTCTATTTCTTATCGGAGTAAATTTGATTAGAGTGTTGTGGTTTTCTGGCTGTACAGAATCTGCTCAATGATTCATACATATGTCTGGTCATCTTCGGATCCTGTTACCTTGTATGTTATTACAGAAAGTTGAGTAGACCTCCCTTGGTATTTGGTAGGTGTTTTGTCTTTATATATTTTATATGTATTGGTGAGTATATAATTCATATGGTTTATATGTTATATGTTTATATACATTTAACATACATTAGTATATCTATGTTAGCCCCATAGTCCTAATTTATCCATCCTCCCACCTTTCATTTTGGCTAACCATTAGTTTGTTTTATAAGTCTGTGAGTGTCTTTTTCTGTGAAAATATGTTTATTGGTAGCAACCTTAGGCTAACATGTATACAAGATATCATAGGATATTTATCATTCCCTCTTGACTTACTTAAGCTAATATGATTATTTCTAGGCTCATGTGTAGTCCTGAAAACGGCATTGTTCATTTTTTTCCCGAGGCTACTCTTCCATTCGGTATGTGTACCACTTCTTCTGTGTCCATTTATCTGTTGATGGACATTTTGTTTGCTTCCATGTCTTGGCTATTGTAAATACTGCTGCAATACACGATTTTCCATCCCGTGTCTTTTTTTTTTAAGATTTTTTTTTAAATTAATTAATGAATTTATTTATTTATTTTTGGCTGTGCTGGTTCCTTGTTTCTGTGCGAGGGCTTTCTCCAGTTGCGGCAAGTGGGGGCCACTCCTCATCACGGTGCGCGGGCCTCCCACCATCGCGGCCTCTCCCGCTGCGGAGCACAGGCTCCAGATGCGCAGGCTCAGCAGCTTTGGCTCACGGGCCCAATTGCTCCGCGGCATGCGGGATCCTCCCAGACCAGGGATCGAACCCGTGGCCCCTGCCTTGGCAGGCAGACTCTCAACCACTGCACCACCAGGGAAGCCCCATCCCGTGTCTTTTTGATTCTGACTTTCACAGGTGAAAGGCCCAATAGTGGGACTTCCGGATCATATGGTGACTCAATTTTTACCTTTAAATGCGCTGCCATTCTGTTCCTATTATTGGCCGTTACCAGTTTACATCCCACTTAGACCGAGAGGTTACGCTAATCTCCACAACTTCTTCAACATCTATTGTTTGTAGACTTTTTGCTGATGGTCATTCTGACTGGTGTGAGGTGATACCTTTGTGTAGATTGGATTTGCATGCGTCTCATATTTCCTGATGTTTTGCGTTTATCAGTGTCCTTTTCACTTTTTTTTTAAGATTGAGCGAAACGTACAACTTCTAACTGCCTTCTTGAAAAATTTGCTGCGTTTGGATTTTTTTGGCCATTCCCTTCCCCAGGACATTTTTTGAGGGCATGAGTCATTTACAGCCCTGCAGTCCTTGTGAATATTAGTGACCATTAGCAGTAGATTTAAAGCTGCTGTTTGAGGAAACGGCTTTTGGGTGGCAGGATTTCTACGTTGCCAACTCTGCTTGCTAGGGAAACAGAACTTCGCTGCAAGTTGTGGTTTTAGGTTGCAGATTAGAGTGGAATGTGCCAGGACAAACCCCCATAAGTTTAACCTCCGTAATTCTTGTCTGTCTCTTTAAGTTGTAGTTTTTATCAGAGCAAATTTGATTGAAAAAAAATTTTTTTTTGTAGGAGTACAGAATCTTGTTCATTTACACATATACCTATATTTATTGATCTTTGGGTCCTTTTCCATGTAGGTTGTTACAGAGTGTTGAGTAGACCACTCTTGGTATTCCATAGGTCTTTGGGGATTATATATTTTATATGTATTAGTATATGTGTGTTAACCCCAATATCCTAATTTATCCATTCCTCACACGTTTTCTTTGGCTTAACCATAAGTTTGTCTTCTCAATCTGAGATTGCCTTTCTCTATGGAAATATGTTCATTTTTATGAATTTTCAGATAACATAAGGGACATCATAGGGCATTTGTCTTTCTCATTCTGACTTACTTCACGTTGTGTGATTATCTCTAGGCTCCTCTGTGGTGCTGCATATGCCATTCTTTTATTTTTTTCCGTGACGGATATTCCATTCTGTCCATATTACCACTTCTTCTTTGTCCATTCATCTGATTATGGACCTTTTTTGTGTTTCCATGTCTTGGCTATTTCAGTATTGCTGCAGTGCACATTTGCCTGCCTCTGTCTTTCCGATTCTTGTGGTCTTAGGTTATAGGCCCAAAAGGTGCCCTGCCGCATCATATGGTAGCTCAATTTTTACGTTTTAAAGCAGCTCCGTTCAGTTTTCGTTAGTGCTGTTACCACTTTACATTCCACCAGCATCTAGAAATTACAGAGTTCTCTAAAAGCCCTTAGCATTTATAGTTTGTAGACTTTTTGCTGATGGTCATTTGACTGGTGTGAGCTGAAACGTTTTCACGTTGGATTTGCATGTGGCTAATAATTCCTTATACTGAACTTTAGGCATGTCCTCTTTTTTCTTTTCCTTCTTTTTTAAAGAGTGACTACAACTTCCCTCTTCGTATTGACTTCTTGAAAAAGTTGTAATGTGTAGAATTTTCTTGCCTATTCCCTACCCCAGGGCATTTGTTGAGGGCAGGTGTCATTTACAGCCCTGCAGTCCTTGTGACTATTAAGCAACCATTAGCACTTGGTTTAAAGCTGCTGTTATGGGAAACAACCACAAGGCGGCAGCATTATTACGTTCTCAACGCTTGTTACTAGTGCAAAAGAGTCTTCCTGAAAGTAGTGTTCCAAGGTTGTAAATTAGAGTGGAATGTGCTGGGACAAGCCCCCAGAAGTTTATGTCACCTTACTTATGTTTGTTTTTTAAATTTAATTTCTATTTCTTATCGGAGTAAATTTGATTAGAGTGTTGTGGTTTTCTGGCTGTACAGAATCTGCTCAATGATTCATACATATGTCTGGTCATCTTCGGATCCTGTTACCTTGTATGTTATTACAGAAAGTTGAGTAGACCTCCCTTGGTATTTGGTAGGTGTTTTGTCTTTATATATTTTATATGTATTGGTGAGTATATAATTCATATGGTTTATATGTTATATGTTTATATACATTTAACATACATTAGTATATCTATGTTAGCCCCATAGTCCTAATTTATCCATCCTCCCACCTTTCATTTTGGCTAACCATTAGTTTGTTTTATAAGTCTGTGAGTGTCTTTTTCTGTGAAAATATGTTTATTGGTAGCAACCTTAGGCTAACATGTATACAAGATATCATAGGATATTTATCATTCCCTCTTGACTTACTTAAGCTAATATGATTATTTCTAGGCTCATGTGTAGTCCTGAAAACGGCATTGTTCATTTTTTTCCCGAGGCTACTCTTCCATTCGGTATGTGTACCACTTCTTCTGTGTCCATTTATCTGTTGATGGACATTTTGTTTGCTTCCATGTCTTGGCTATTGTAAATACTGCTGCAATACACGATTTTCCATCCCGTGTCTTTTTTTTTTTAAGATTTTTTTTTAAATTAATTAATGAATTTATTTATTTATTTTTGGCTGTGCTGGTTCCTTGTTTCTGTGCGAGGGCTTTCTCCAGTTGCGGCAAGTGGGGGCCACTCCTCATCACGGTGCGCGGGCCTCCCACCATCGCGGCCTCTCCCGCTGCGGAGCACAGGCTCCAGATGCGCAGGCTCAGCAGCTTTGGCTCACGGGCCCAATTGCTCCGCGGCATGCGGGATCCTCCCAGACCAGGGATCGAACCCGTGGCCCCTGCCTTGGCAGGCAGACTCTCAACCACTGCACCACCAGGGAAGCCCCATCCCGTGTCTTTTTGATTCTGACTTTCACAGGTGAAAGGCCCAATAGTGGGACTTCCGGATCATATGGTGACTCAATTTTTACCTTTAAATGCGCTGCCATTCTGTTCCTATTATTGGCCGTTACCAGTTTACATCCCACTTAGACCGAGAGGTTACGCTATTCTCCACAACTTCTTCAACATCTATTGTTTGTAGACTTTTTGCTGATGGTCATTCTGACTGGTGTGAGGTGATACCTTTGTGTAGATTGGATTTGCATGCGTCTCATATTTCCTGATGTTTTGCGTTTATCAGTGTCCTTTTCACTTTTTTTTTAAGATTGAGCGAAACGTACAACTTCTAACTGCCTTCTTGAAAAATTTGCTGCGTTTGGATTTTTTTGGCCATTCCCTTCCCCAGGACATTTTTTGAGGGCATGAGTCATTTACAGCCCTGCAGTCCTTGTGAATATTAGTGACCATTAGCAGTAGATTTAAAGCTGCTGTTTGAGGAAACGGCTTTTGGGTGGCAGGATTTCTACGTTGCCAACTCTGCTTGCTAGGGAAACAGAACTTCGCTGCAAGTTGTGGTTTTAGGTTGCAGATTAGAGTGGAATGTGCCAGGACAAACCCCCATAAGTTTAACCTCCGTAATTCTTGTCTGTCTCTTTAAGTTGTAGTTTTTATCAGAGCAAATTTGATTGAAAAAAAATTTTTTTTTGTAGGAGTACAGAATCTTGTTCATTTACACATATACCTATATTTATTGATCTTTGGGTCCTTTTCCATGTAGGTTGTTACAGAGTGTTGAGTAGACCACTCTTGGTATTCCATAGGTCTTTGGGGATTATATATTTTATATGTATTAGTATATGTGTGTTAACCCCAATATCCTAATTTATCCATTCCTCACACGTTTTCTTTGGCTTAACCATAAGTTTGTCTTCTCAATCTGAGATTGCCTTTCTCTATGGAAATATGTTCATTTTTATGAATTTTCAGATAACATAAGGGACATCATAGGGCATTTGTCTTTCTCATTCTGACTTACTTCACGTTGTGTGATTATCTCTAGGCTCCTCTGTGGTGCTGCATATGCCATTCTTTTATTTTTTTCCGTGACGGATATTCCATTCTGTCCATATTACCACTTCTTCTTTGTCCATTCATCTGATTATGGACCTTTTTTGTGTTTCCATGTCTTGGCTATTTCAGTATTGCTGCAGTGCACATTTGCCTGCCTCTGTCTTTCCGATTCTTGTGGTCTTAGGTTATAGGCCCAAAAGGTGCCCTGCCGCATCATATGGTAGCTCAATTTTTACGTTTTAAAGCAGCTCCGTTCAGTTTTCGTTAGTGCTGTTACCACTTTACATTCCACCAGCATCTAGAAATTACAGAGTTCTCTAAAAGCCCTTAGCATTTATAGTTTGTAGACTTTTTGCTGATGGTCATTTGACTGGTGTGAGCTGAAACGTTTTCACGTTGGATTTGCATGTGGCTAATAATTCCTTATACTGAACTTTAGGCATGTCCTCTTTTTTCTTTTCCTTCTTTTTTAAAGAGTGACTACAACTTCCCTCTTCGTATTGACTTCTTGAAAAAGTTGTAATGTGTAGAATTTTCTTGCCTATTCCCTACCCCAGGGCATTTGTTGAGGGCAGGTGTCATTTACAGCCCTGCAGTCCTTGTGACTATTAAGCAACCATTAGCACTTGGTTTAAAGCTGCTGTTATGGGAAACAACCACAAGGCGGCAGCATTATTACGTTCTCAACGCTTGTTACTAGTGCAAAAGAGTCTTCCTGAAAGTAGTGTTCCAAGGTTGTAAATTAGAGTGGAATGTGCTGGGACAAGCCCCCAGAAGTTTATGTCACCTTACTTATGTTTGTTTTTTAAATTTAATTTCTATTTCTTATCGGAGTAAATTTGATTAGAGTGTTGTGGTTTTCTGGCTGTACAGAATCTGCTCAATGATTCATACATATGTCTGGTCATCTTCGGATCCTGTTACCTTGTATGTTATTACAGAAAGTTGAGTAGACCTCCCTTGGTATTTGGTAGGTGTTTTGTCTTTATATATTTTATATGTATTGGTGAGTATATAATTCATATGGTTTATATGTTATATGTTTATATACATTTAACATACATTAGTATATCTATGTTAGCCCCATAGTCCTAATTTATCCATCCTCCCACCTTTCATTTTGGCTAACCATTAGTTTGTTTTATAAGTCTGTGAGTGTCTTTTTCTGTGAAAATATGTTTATTGGTAGCAACCTTAGGCTAACATGTATACAAGATATCATAGGATATTTATCATTCCCTCTTGACTTACTTAAGCTAATATGATTATTTCTAGGCTCATGTGTAGTCCTGAAAACGGCATTGTTCATTTTTTTCCCGAGGCTACTCTTCCATTCGGTATGTGTACCACTTCTTCTGTGTCCATTTATCTGTTGATGGACATTTTGTTTGCTTCCATGTCTTGGCTATTGTAAATACTGCTGCAATACACGATTTTCCATCCCGTGTCTTTTTTTTTTTAAGATTTTTTTTTAAATTAATTAATGAATTTATTTATTTATTTTTGGCTGTGCTGGTTCCTTGTTTCTGTGCGAGGGCTTTCTCCAGTTGCGGCAAGTGGGGGCCACTCCTCATCACGGTGCGCGGGCCTCCCACCATCGCGGCCTCTCCCGCTGCGGAGCACAGGCTCCAGATGCGCAGGCTCAGCAGCTTTGGCTCACGGGCCCAATTGCTCCGCGGCATGCGGGATCCTCCCAGACCAGGGATCGAACCCGTGGCCCCTGCCTTGGCAGGCAGACTCTCAACCACTGCACCACCAGGGAAGCCCCATCCCGTGTCTTTTTGATTCTGACTTTCACAGGTGAAAGGCCCAATAGTGGGACTTCCGGATCATATGGTGACTCAATTTTTACCTTTAAATGCGCTGCCATTCTGTTCCTATTATTGGCCGTTACCAGTTTACATCCCACTTAGACCGAGAGGTTACGCTAATCTCCACAACTTCTTCAACATCTATTGTTTGTAGACTTTTTGCTGATGGTCATTCTGACTGGTGTGAGGTGATACCTTTGTGTAGATTGGATTTGCATGCGTCTCATATTTCCTGATGTTTTGCGTTTATCAGTGTCCTTTTCACTTTTTTTTTAAGATTGAGCGAAACGTACAACTTCTAACTGCCTTCTTGAAAAATTTGCTGCGTTTGGATTTTTTTGGCCATTCCCTTCCCCAGGACATTTTTTGAGGGCATGAGTCATTTACAGCCCTGCAGTCCTTGTGAATATTAGTGACCATTAGCAGTAGATTTAAAGCTGCTGTTTGAGGAAACGGCTTTTGGGTGGCAGGATTTCTACGTTGCCAACTCTGCTTGCTAGGGAAACAGAACTTCGCTGCAAGTTGTGGTTTTAGGTTGCAGATTAGAGTGGAATGTGCCAGGACAAACCCCCATAAGTTTAACCTCCGTAATTCTTGTCTGTCTCTTTAAGTTGTAGTTTTTATCAGAGCAAATTTGATTGAAAAAAAATTTTTTTTTTGTAGGAGTACAGAATCTTGTTCATTTACACATATACCTATATTTATTGATCTTTGGGTCCTTTTCCATGTAGGTTGTTACAGAGTGTTGAGTAGACCACTCTTGGTATTCCATAGGTCTTTGGGGATTATATATTTTATATGTATTAGTATATGTGTGTTAACCCCAATATCCTAATTTATCCATTCCTCACACGTTTTCTTTGGCTTAACCATAAGTTTGTCTTCTCAATCTGAGATTGCCTTTCTCTATGGAAATATGTTCATTTTTATGAATTTTCAGATAACATAAGGGACATCATAGGGCATTTGTCTTTCTCATTCTGACTTACTTCACGTTGTGTGATTATCTCTAGGCTCCTCTGTGGTGCTGCATATGCCATTCTTTTATTTTTTTCCGTGACGGATATTCCATTCTGTCCATATTACCACTTCTTCTTTGTCCATTCATCTGATTATGGACCTTTTTTGTGTTTCCATGTCTTGGCTATTTCAGTATTGCTGCAGTGCACATTTGCCTGCCTCTGTCTTTCCGATTCTTGTGGTCTTAGGTTATAGGCCCAAAAGGTGCCCTGCCGCATCATATGGTAGCTCAATTTTTACGTTTTAAAGCAGCTCCGTTCAGTTTTCGTTAGTGCTGTTACCACTTTACATTCCACCAGCATCTAGAAATTACAGAGTTCTCTAAAAGCCCTTAGCATTTATAGTTTGTAGACTTTTTGCTGATGGTCATTTGACTGGTGTGAGCTGAAACGTTTTCACGTTGGATTTGCATGTGGCTAATAATTCCTTATACTGAACTTTAGGCATGTCCTCTTTTTTCTTTTCCTTCTTTTTTAAAGAGTGACTACAACTTCCCTCTTCGTATTGACTTCTTGAAAAAGTTGTAATGTGTAGAATTTTCTTGCCTATTCCCTACTCCAGGGCATTTGTTGAGGGCAGGTGTCATTTACAGCCCTGCAGTCCTTGTGACTATTAAGCAACCATTAGCACTTGGTTTAAAGCTGCTGTTATGGGAAACAACCACAAGGCGGCAGCATTATTACGTTCTCAACGCTTGTTACTAGTGCAAAAGAGTCTTCCTGAAAGTAGTGTTCCAAGGTTGTAAATTAGAGTGGAATGTGCTGGGACAAGCCCCCAGAAGTTTATGTCACCTTACTTATGTTTGTTTTTTAAATTTAATTTCTATTTCTTATCGGAGTAAATTTGATTAGAGTGTTGTGGTTTTCTGGCTGTACAGAATCTGCTCAATGATTCATACATATGTCTGGTCATCTTCGGATCCTGTTACCTTGTATGTTATTACAGAAAGTTGAGTAGACCTCCCTTGGTATTTGGTAGGTGTTTTGTCTTTATATATTTTATATGTATTGGTGAGTATATAATTCATATGGTTTATATGTTATATGTTTATATACATTTAACATACATTAGTATATCTATGTTAGCCCCATAGTCCTAATTTATCCATCCTCCCACCTTTCATTTTGGCTAACCATTAGTTTGTTTTATAAGTCTGTGAGTGTCTTTTTCTGTGAAAATATGTTTATTGGTAGCAACCTTAGGCTAACATGTATACAAGATATCATAGGATATTTATCATTCCCTCTTGACTTACTTAAGCTAATATGATTATTTCTAGGCTCATGTGTAGTCCTGAAAACGGCATTGTTCATTTTTTTCCCGAGGCTACTCTTCCATTCGGTATGTGTACCACTTCTTCTGTGTCCATTTATCTGTTGATGGACATTTTGTTTGCTTCCATGTCTTGGCTATTGTAAATACTGCTGCAATACACGATTTTCCATCCCGTGTCTTTTTTTTTTTAAGATTTTTTTTTAAATTAATTAATGAATTAATTTATTTATTTTTGGCTGTGCTGGTTCCTTGTTTCTGTGCGAGGGCTTTCTCCAGTTGCGGCAAGTGGGGGCCACTCCTCATCACGGTGCGCGGGCCTCCCACCATCGCGGCCTCTCCCGCTGCGGAGCACAGGCTCCAGATGCGCAGGCTCAGCAGCTTTGGCTCACGGGCCCAATTGCTCCGCGGCATGCGGGATCCTCCCAGACCAGGGATCGAACCCGTGGCCCCTGCCTTGGCAGGCAGACTCTCAACCACTGCACCACCAGGGAAGCCCCATCCCGTGTCTTTTTGATTCTGACTTTCACAGGTGAAAGGCCCAATAGTGGGACTTCCGGATCATATGGTGACTCAATTTTTACCTTTAAATGCGCTGCCATTCTGTTCCTATTATTGGCCGTTACCAGTTTACATCCCACTTAGACCGAGAGGTTACGCTAATCTCCACAACTTCTTCAACATCTATTGTTTGTAGACTTTTTGCTGATGGTCATTCTGACTGGTGTGAGGTGATACCTTTGTGTAGATTGGATTTGCATGCGTCTCATATTTCCTGATGTTTTGCGTTTATCAGTGTCCTTTTCACTTTTTTTTTAAGATTGAGCGAAACGTACAACTTCTAACTGCCTTCTTGAAAAATTTGCTGCGTTTGGATTTTTTTGGCCATTCCCTTCCCCAGGACATTTTTTGAGGGCATGAGTCATTTACAGCCCTGCAGTCCTTGTGAATATTAGTGACCATTAGCAGTAGATTTAAAGCTGCTGTTTGAGGAAACGGCTTTTGGGTGGCAGGATTTCTACGTTGCCAACTCTGCTTGCTAGGGAAACAGAACTTCGCTGCAAGTTGTGGTTTTAGGTTGCAGATTAGAGTGGAATGTGCCAGGACAAACCCCCATAAGTTTAACCTCCGTAATTCTTGTCTGTCTCTTTAAGTTGTAGTTTTTATCAGAGCAAATTTGATTGAAAAAAAATTTTTTTTTGTAGGAGTACAGAATCTTGTTCATTTACACATATACCTATATTTATTGATCTTTGGGTCCTTTTCCATGTAGGTTGTTACAGAGTGTTGAGTAGACCACTCTTGGTATTCCATAGGTCTTTGGGGATTATATATTTTATATGTATTAGTATATGTGTGTTAACCCCAATATCCTAATTTATCCATTCCTCACACGTTTTCTTTGGCTTAACCATAAGTTTGTCTTCTCAATCTGAGATTGCCTTTCTCTATGGAAATATGTTCATTTTTATGAATTTTCAGATAACATAAGGGACATCATAGGGCATTTGTCTTTCTCATTCTGACTTACTTCACGTTGTGTGATTATCTCTAGGCTCCTCTGTGGTGCTGCATATGCCATTCTTTTATTTTTTTCCGTGACGGATATTCCATTCTGTCCATATTACCACTTCTTCTTTGTCCATTCATCTGATTATGGACCTTTTTTGTGTTTCCATGTCTTGGCTATTTCAGTATTGCTGCAGTGCACATTTGCCTGCCTCTGTCTTTCCGATTCTTGTGGTCTTAGGTTATAGGCCCAAAAGGTGCCCTGCCGCATCATATGGTAGCTCAATTTTTACGTTTTAAAGCAGCTCCGTTCAGTTTTCGTTAGTGCTGTTACCACTTTACATTCCACCAGCATCTAGAAATTACAGAGTTCTCTAAAAGCCCTTAGCATTTATAGTTTGTAGACTTTTTGCTGATGGTCATTTGACTGGTGTGAGCTGAAACGTTTTCACGTTGGATTTGCATGTGGCTAATAATTCCTTATACTGAACTTTAGGCATGTCCTCTTTTTTCTTTTCCTTCTTTTTTAAAGAGTGACTACAACTTCCCTCTTCGTATTGACTTCTTGAAAAAGTTGTAATGTGTAGAATTTTCTTGCCTATTCCCTACCCCAGGGCATTTGTTGAGGGCAGGTGTCATTTACAGCCCTGCAGTCCTTGTGACTATTAAGCAACCATTAGCACTTGGTTTAAAGCTGCTGTTATGGGAAACAACCACAAGGCGGCAGCATTATTACGTTCTCAACGCTTGTTACTAGTGCAAAAGAGTCTTCCTGAAAGTAGTGTTCCAAGGTTGTAAATTAGAGTGGAATGTGCTGGGACAAGCCCCCAGAAGTTTATGTCACCTTACTTATGTTTGTTTTTTAAATTTAATTTCTATTTCTTATCGGAGTAAATTTGATTAGAGTGTTGTGGTTTTCTGGCTGTACAGAATCTGCTCAATGATTCATACATATGTCTGGTCATCTTCGGATCCTGTTACCTTGTATGTTATTACAGAAAGTTGAGTAGACCTCCCTTGGTATTTGGTAGGTGTTTTGTCTTTATATATTTTATATGTATTGGTGAGTATATAATTCATATGGTTTATATGTTATATGTTTATATACATTTAACATACATTAGTATATCTATGTTAGCCCCATAGTCCTAATTTATCCATCCTCCCACCTTTCATTTTGGCTAACCATTAGTTTGTTTTATAAGTCTGTGAGTGTCTTTTTCTGTGAAAATATGTTTATTGGTAGCAACCTTAGGCTAACATGTATACAAGATATCATAGGATATTTATCATTCCCTCTTGACTTACTTAAGCTAATATGATTATTTCTAGGCTCATGTGTAGTCCTGAAAACGGCATTGTTCATTTTTTTCCCGAGGCTACTCTTCCATTCGGTATGTGTACCACTTCTTCTGTGTCCATTTATCTGTTGATGGACATTTTGTTTGCTTCCATGTCTTGGCTATTGTAAATACTGCTGCAATACACGATTTTCCATCCCGTGTCTTTTTTTTTTTAAGATTTTTTTTAAATTAATTAATTAATTTATTTATTTATTTTTGGCTGTGCTGGTTCCTTGTTTCTGTGCGAGGGCTTTCTCCAGTTGCGGCAAGTGGGGGCCACTCCTCATCACGGTGCGCGGGCCTCCCACCATCGCGGCCTCTCCCGCTGCGGAGCACAGGCTCCAGATGCGCAGGCTCAGCAGCTTTGGCTCACGGGCCCAATTGCTCCGCGGCATGCGGGATCCTCCCAGACCAGGGATCGAACCCGTGGCCCCTGCCTTGGCAGGCAGACTCTCAACCACTGCACCACCAGGGAAGCCCCATCCCGTGTCTTTTTGATTCTGACTTTCACAGGTGAAAGGCCCAATAGTGGGACTTCCGGATCATATGGTGACTCAATTTTTACCTTTAAATGCGCTGCCATTCTGTTCCTATTATTGGCCGTTACCAGTTTACATCCCACTTAGACCGAGAGGTTACGCTAATCTCCACAACTTCTTCAACATCTATTGTTTGTAGACTTTTTGCTGATGGTCATTCTGACTGGTGTGAGGTGATACCTTTGTGTAGATTGGATTTGCATGCGTCTCATATTTCCTGATGTTTTGCGTTTATCAGTGTCCTTTTCACTTTTTTTTTAAGATTGAGCGAAACGTACAACTTCTAACTGCCTTCTTGAAAAATTTGCTGCGTTTGGATTTTTTTGGCCATTCCCTTCCCCAGGACATTTTTTGAGGGCATGAGTCATTTACAGCCCTGCAGTCCTTGTGAATATTAGTGACCATTAGCAGTAGATTTAAAGCTGCTGTTTGAGGAAACGGCTTTTGGGTGGCAGGATTTCTACGTTGCCAACTCTGCTTGCTAGGGAAACAGAACTTCGCTGCAAGTTGTGGTTTTAGGTTGCAGATTAGAGTGGAATGTGCCAGGACAAACCCCCATAAGTTTAACCTCCGTAATTCTTGTCTGTCTCTTTAAGTTGTAGTTTTTATCAGAGCAAATTTGATTGAAAAAAAATTTTTTTTTGTAGGAGTACAGAATCTTGTTCATTTACACATATACCTATATTTATTGATCTTTGGGTCCTTTTCCATGTAGGTTGTTACAGAGTGTTGAGTAGACCACTCTTGGTATTCCATAGGTCTTTGGGGATTATATATTTTATATGTATTAGTATATGTGTGTTAACCCCAATATCCTAATTTATCCATTCCTCACACGTTTTCTTTGGCTTAACCATAAGTTTGTCTTCTCAATCTGAGATTGCCTTTCTCTATGGAAATATGTTCATTTTTATGAATTTTCAGATAACATAAGGGACATCATAGGGCATTTGTCTTTCTCATTCTGACTTACTTCACGTTGTGTGATTATCTCTAGGCTCCTCTGTGGTGCTGCATATGCCATTCTTTTATTTTTTTCCGTGACGGATATTCCATTCTGTCCATATTACCACTTCTTCTTTGTCCATTCATCTGATTATGGACCTTTTTTGTGTTTCCATGTCTTGGTTATTTCAGTATTGCTGCAGTGCACATTTGCCTGCCTCTGTCTTTCTGATTCTGGTGGTCTTAGTTTATAGGCCCAAAAGGTGCCCTGCCGCATCATATGATAGCTCAATTTTTACCTTTTCAAGCAGCTCCATTCAGTTTGCATTAGTGCTGTTACCACTTTAAATCCCACCAGCAGCTAGAAGGTACACAGTTCTCTAAAACCCCTTCAGCATTTATAGTTTGTAGACTTTTTGCTGATGGTCCTGACTGGTGTGAGCTGAAACCTTTTTGAATTTGAATTTGCATGTGGCTAATAATTCCTTATACTGAACTTTAGGCATGTCCTCTTTTTTCTTTTCCTTCTTTTTTAAAGAGTGACTACAACTTCCCTCTTCGTATTGACTTCTTGAAAAAGTTGTAATGTGTAGAATTTTCTTGCCTATTCCCTACCCCAGGGCATTTGTTGAGGGCAGGTGTCATTTACAGCCCTGCAGTCCTTGTGACTATTAAGCAACCATTAGCACTTGGTTTAAAGCTGCTGTTATGGGAAACAACCACAAGGCGGCAGCATTATTACGTTCTCAACGCTTGTTACTAGTGCAAAAGAGTCTTCCTGAAAGTAGTGTTCCAAGGTTGTAAATTAGAGTGGAATGTGCTGGGACAAGCCCCCAGAAGTTTATGTCACCTTACTTATGTTTGTTTTTTAAATTTAATTTCTATTTCTTATCGGAGTAAATTTGATTAGAGTGTTGTGGTTTTCTGGCTGTACAGAATCTGCTCAATGATTCATACATATGTCTGGTCATCTTCGGATCCTGTTACCTTGTATGTTATTACAGAAAGTTGAGTAGACCTCCCTTGGTATTTGGTAGGTGTTTTGTCTTTATATATTTTATATGTATTGGTGAGTATATAATTCATATGGTTTATATGTTATATGTTTATATACATTTAACATACATTAGTATATCTATGTTAGCCCCATAGTCCTAATTTATCCATCCTCCCACCTTTCATTTTGGCTAACCATTAGTTTGTTTTATAAGTCTGTGAGTGTCTTTTTCTGTGAAAATATGTTTATTGGTAGCAACCTTAGGCTAACATGTATACAAGATATCATAGGATATTTATCATTCCCTCTTGACTTACTTAAGCTAATATGATTATTTCTAGGCTCATGTGTAGTCCTGAAAACGGCATTGTTCATTTTTTTCCCGAGGCTACTCTTCCATTCGGTATGTGTACCACTTCTTCTGTGTCCATTTATCTGTTGATGGACATTTTGTTTGCTTCCATGTCTTGGCTATTGTAAATACTGCTGCAATACACGATTTTCCATCCCGTGTCTTTTTTTTTTTAAGATTTTTTTTAAATTAATTAATTAATTTATTTATTTATTTTTGGCTGTGCTGGTTCCTTGTTTCTGTGCGAGGGCTTTCTCCAGTTGCGGCAAGTGGGGGCCACTCCTCATCACGGTGCGCGGGCCTCCCACCATCGCGGCCTCTCCCGCTGCGGAGCACAGGCTCCAGATGCGCAGGCTCAGCAGCTTTGGCTCACGGGCCCAATTGCTCCGCGGCATGCGGGATCCTCCCAGACCAGGGATCGAACCCGTGGCCCCTGCCTTGGCAGGCAGACTCTCAACCACTGCACCACCAGGGAAGCCCCATCCCGTGTCTTTTTGATTCTGACTTTCACAGGTGAAAGGCCCAATAGTGGGACTTCCGGATCATATGGTGACTCAATTTTTACCTTTAAATGCGCTGCCATTCTGTTCCTATTATTGGCCGTTACCAGTTTACATCCCACTTAGACCGAGAGGTTACGCTAATCTCCACAACTTCTTCAACATCTATTGTTTGTAGACTTTTTGCTGATGGTCATTCTGACTGGTGTGAGGTGATACCTTTGTGTAGATTGGATTTGCATGCGTCTCATATTTCCTGATGTTTTGCGTTTATCAGTGTCCTTTTCACTTTTTTTTTAAGATTGAGCGAAACGTACAACTTCTAACTGCCTTCTTGAAAAATTTGCTGCGTTTGGATTTTTTTGGCCATTCCCTTCCCCAGGACATTTTTTGAGGGCATGAGTCATTTACAGCCCTGCAGTCCTTGTGAATATTAGTGACCATTAGCAGTAGATTTAAAGCTGCTGTTTGAGGAAACGGCTTTTGGGTGGCAGGATTTCTACGTTGCCAACTCTGCTTGCTAGGGAAACAGAACTTCGCTGCAAGTTGTGGTTTTAGGTTGCAGATTAGAGTGGAATGTGCCAGGACAAACCCCCATAAGTTTAACCTCCGTAATTCTTGTCTGTCTCTTTAAGTTGTAGTTTTTATCAGAGCAAATTTGATTGAAAAAAAATTTTTTTTTGTAGGAGTACAGAATCTTGTTCATTTACACATATACCTATATTTATTGATCTTTGGGTCCTTTTCCATGTAGGTTGTTACAGAGTGTTGAGTAGACCACTCTTGGTATTCCATAGGTCTTTGGGGATTATATATTTTATATGTATTAGTATATGTGTGTTAACCCCAATATCCTAATTTATCCATTCCTCACACGTTTTCTTTGGCTTAACCATAAGTTTGTCTTCTCAATCTGAGATTGCCTTTCTCTATGGAAATATGTTCATTTTTATGAATTTTCAGATAACATAAGGGACATCATAGGGCATTTGTCTTTCTCATTCTGACTTACTTCACGTTGTGTGATTATCTCTAGGCTCCTCTGTGGTGCTGCATATGCCATTCTTTTATTTTTTTCCGTGACGGATATTCCATTCTGTCCATATTACCACTTCTTCTTTGTCCATTCATCTGATTATGGACCTTTTTTGTGTTTCCATGTCTTGGTTATTTCAGTATTGCTGCAGTGCACATTTGCCTGCCTCTGTCTTTCTGATTCTGGTGGTCTTAGTTTATAGGCCCAAAAGGTGCCCTGCCGCATCATATGATAGCTCAATTTTTACCTTTTCAAGCAGCTCCATTCAGTTTGCATTAGTGCTGTTACCACTTTAAATCCCACCAGCAGCTAGAAGGTACACAGTTCTCTAAAACCCCTTCAGCATTTATAGTTTGTAGACTTTTTGCTGATGGTCCTGACTGGTGTGAGCTGAAACCTTTTTGAATTTGAATTTGCATGTGGCTAATAATTCCTTATACTGAACTTTAGGCATGTCCTCTTTTTTCTTTTCCTTCTTTTTTAAAGAGTGACTACAACTTCCCTCTTCGTATTGACTTCTTGAAAAAGTTGTAATGTGTAGAATTTTCTTGCCTATTCCCTACCCCAGGGCATTTGTTGAGGGCAGGTGTCATTTACAGCCCTGCAGTCCTTGTGACTATTAAGCAACCATTAGCACTTGGTTTAAAGCTGCTGTTATGGGAAACAACCACAAGGCGGCAGCATTATTACGTTCTCAACGCTTGTTACTAGTGCAAAAGAGTCTTCCTGAAAGTAGTGTTCCAAGGTTGTAAATTAGAGTGGAATGTGCTGGGACAAGCCCCCAGAAGTTTATGTCACCTTACTTATGTTTGTTTTTTAAATTTAATTTCTATTTCTTATCGGAGTAAATTTGATTAGAGTGTTGTGGTTTTCTGGCTGTACAGAATCTGCTCAATGATTCATACATATGTCTGGTCATCTTCGGATCCTGTTACCTTGTATGTTATTACAGAAAGTTGAGTAGACCTCCCTTGGTATTTGGTAGGTGTTTTGTCTTTATATATTTTATATGTATTGGTGAGTATATAATTCATATGGTTTATATGTTATATGTTTATATACATTTAACATACATTAGTATATCTATGTTAGCCCCATAGTCCTAATTTATCCATCCTCCCACCTTTCATTTTGGCTAACCATTAGTTTGTTTTATAAGTCTGTGAGTGTCTTTTTCTGTGAAAATATGTTTATTGGTAGCAACCTTAGGCTAACATGTATACAAGATATCATAGGATATTTATCATTCCCTCTTGACTTACTTAAGCTAATATGATTATTTCTAGGCTCATGTGTAGTCCTGAAAACGGCATTGTTCATTTTTTTCCCGAGGCTACTCTTCCATTCGGTATGTGTACCACTTCTTCTGTGTCCATTTATCTGTTGATGGACATTTTGTTTGCTTCCATGTCTTGGCTATTGTAAATACTGCTGCAATACACGATTTTCCATCCCGTGTCTTTTTTTTTTTAAGATTTTTTTTTAAATTAATTAATGAATTAATTTATTTATTTTTGGCTGTGCTGGTTCCTTGTTTCTGTGCGAGGGCTTTCTCCAGTTGCGGCAAGTGGGGGCCACTCCTCATCACGGTGCGCGGGCCTCCCACCATCGCGGCCTCTCCCGCTGCGGAGCACAGGCTCCAGATGCGCAGGCTCAGCAGCTTTGGCTCACGGGCCCAATTGCTCCGCGGCATGCGGGATCCTCCCAGACCAGGGATCGAACCCGTGGCCCCTGCCTTGGCAGGCAGACTCTCAACCACTGCACCACCAGGGAAGCCCCATCCCGTGTCTTTTTGATTCTGACTTTCACAGGTGAAAGGCCCAATAGTGGGACTTCCGGATCATATGGTGACTCAATTTTTACCTTTAAATGCGCTGCCATTCTGTTCCTATTATTGGCCGTTACCAGTTTACATCCCACTTAGACCGAGAGGTTACGCTAATCTCCACAACTTCTTCAACATCTATTGTTTGTAGACTTTTTGCTGATGGTCATTCTGACTGGTGTGAGGTGATACCTTTGTGTAGATTGGATTTGCATGCGTCTCATATTTCCTGATGTTTTGCGTTTATCAGTGTCCTTTTCACTTTTTTTTTAAGATTGAGCGAAACGTACAACTTCTAACTGCCTTCTTGAAAAATTTGCTGCGTTTGGATTTTTTTGGCCATTCCCTTCCCCAGGACATTTTTTGAGGGCATGAGTCATTTACAGCCCTGCAGTCCTTGTGAATATTAGTGACCATTAGCAGTAGATTTAAAGCTGCTGTTTGAGGAAACGGCTTTTGGGTGGCAGGATTTCTACGTTGCCAACTCTGCTTGCTAGGGAAACAGAACTTCGCTGCAAGTTGTGGTTTTAGGTTGCAGATTAGAGTGGAATGTGCCAGGACAAACCCCCATAAGTTTAACCTCCGTAATTCTTGTCTGTCTCTTTAAGTTGTAGTTTTTATCAGAGCAAATTTGATTGAAAAAAAATTTTTTTTTGTAGGAGTACAGAATCTTGTTCATTTACACATATACCTATATTTATTGATCTTTGGGTCCTTTTCCATGTAGGTTGTTACAGAGTGTTGAGTAGACCACTCTTGGTATTCCATAGGTCTTTGGGGATTATATATTTTATATGTATTAGTATATGTGTGTTAACCCCAATATCCTAATTTATCCATTCCTCACACGTTTTCTTTGGCTTAACCATAAGTTTGTCTTCTCAATCTGAGATTGCCTTTCTCTATGGAAATATGTTCATTTTTATGAATTTTCAGATAACATAAGGGACATCATAGGGCATTTGTCTTTCTCATTCTGACTTACTTCACGTTGTGTGATTATCTCTAGGCTCCTCTGTGGTGCTGCATATGCCATTCTTTTATTTTTTTCCGTGACGGATATTCCATTCTGTCCATATTACCACTTCTTCTTTGTCCATTCATCTGATTATGGACCTTTTTTGTGTTTCCATGTCTTGGCTATTTCAGTATTGCTGCAGTGCACATTTGCCTGCCTCTGTCTTTCCGATTCTTGTGGTCTTAGGTTATAGGCCCAAAAGGTGCCCTGCCGCATCATATGGTAGCTCAATTTTTACGTTTTAAAGCAGCTCCGTTCAGTTTTCGTTAGTGCTGTTACCACTTTACATTCCACCAGCATCTAGAAATTACAGAGTTCTCTAAAAGCCCTTAGCATTTATAGTTTGTAGACTTTTTGCTGATGGTCATTTGACTGGTGTGAGCTGAAACGTTTTCACGTTGGATTTGCATGTGGCTAATAATTCCTTATACTGAACTTTAGGCATGTCCTCTTTTTTCTTTTCCTTCTTTTTTAAAGAGTGACTACAACTTCCCTCTTCGTATTGACTTCTTGAAAAAGTTGTAATGTGTAGAATTTTCTTGCCTATTCCCTACCCCAGGGCATTTGTTGAGGGCAGGTGTCATTTACAGCCCTGCAGTCCTTGTGACTATTAAGCAACCATTAGCACTTGGTTTAAAGCTGCTGTTATGGGAAACAACCACAAGGCGGCAGCATTATTACGTTCTCAACGCTTGTTACTAGTGCAAAAGAGTCTTCCTGAAAGTAGTGTTCCAAGGTTGTAAATTAGAGTGGAATGTGCTGGGACAAGCCCCCAGAAGTTTATGTCACCTTACTTATGTTTGTTTTTTAAATTTAATTTCTATTTCTTATCGGAGTAAATTTGATTAGAGTGTTGTGGTTTTCTGGCTGTACAGAATCTGCTCAATGATTCATACATATGTCTGGTCATCTTCGGATCCTGTTACCTTGTATGTTATTACAGAAAGTTGAGTAGACCTCCCTTGGTATTTGGTAGGTGTTTTGTCTTTATATATTTTATATGTATTGGTGAGTATATAATTCATATGGTTTATATGTTATATGTTTATATACATTTAACATACATTAGTATATCTATGTTAGCCCCATAGTCCTAATTTATCCATCCTCCCACCTTTCATTTTGGCTAACCATTAGTTTGTTTTATAAGTCTGTGAGTGTCTTTTTCTGTGAAAATATGTTTATTGGTAGCAACCTTAGGCTAACATGTATACAAGATATCATAGGATATTTATCATTCCCTCTTGACTTACTTAAGCTAATATGATTATTTCTAGGCTCATGTGTAGTCCTGAAAACGGCATTGTTCATTTTTTTCCCGAGGCTACTCTTCCATTCGGTATGTGTACCACTTCTTCTGTGTCCATTTATCTGTTGATGGACATTTTGTTTGCTTCCATGTCTTGGCTATTGTAAATACTGCTGCAATACACGATTTTCCATCCCGTGTCTTTTTTTTTTTAAGATTTTTTTTTAAATTAATTAATGAATTTATTTATTTATTTTTGGCTGTGCTGGTTCCTTGTTTCTGTGCGAGGGCTTTCTCCAGTTGCGGCAAGTGGGGGCCACTCCTCATCACGGTGCGCGGGCCTCCCACCATCGCGGCCTCTCCCGCTGCGGAGCACAGGCTCCAGATGCGCAGGCTCAGCAGCTTTGGCTCACGGGCCCAATTGCTCCGCGGCATGCGGGATCCTCCCAGACCAGGGATCGAACCCGTGGCCCCTGCCTTGGCAGGCAGACTCTCAACCACTGCACCACCAGGGAAGCCCCATCCCGTGTCTTTTTGATTCTGACTTTCACAGGTGAAAGGCCCAATAGTGGGACTTCCGGATCATATGGTGACTCAATTTTTACCTTTAAATGCGCTGCCATTCTGTTCCTATTATTGGCCGTTACCAGTTTACATCCCACTTAGACCGAGAGGTTACGCTATTCTCCACAACTTCTTCAACATCTATTGTTTGTAGACTTTTTGCTGATGGTCATTCTGACTGGTGTGAGGTGATACCTTTGTGTAGATTGGATTTGCATGCGTCTCATATTTCCTGATGTTTTGCGTTTATCAGTGTCCTTTTCACTTTTTTTTTAAGATTGAGCGAAACGTACAACTTCTAACTGCCTTCTTGAAAAATTTGCTGCGTTTGGATTTTTTTGGCCATTCCCTTCCCCAGGACATTTTTTGAGGGCATGAGTGATTTACAGCCCTGCAGTCCTTGTGAATATTAGTGACCATTAGCAGTAGATTTAAAGCTGCTGTTTGAGGAAACGGCTTTTGGGTGGCAGGATTTCTACGTTGCCAACTCTGCTTGCTAGGGAAACAGAACTTCGCTGCAAGTTGTGGTTTTAGGTTGCAGATTAGAGTGGAATGTGCCAGGACAAACCCCCATAAGTTTAACCTCCGTAATTCTTGTCTGTCTCTTTAAGTTGTAGTTTTTATCAGAGCAAATTTGATTGAAAAAAAATTTTTTTTTGTAGGAGTACAGAATCTTGTTCATTTACACATATACCTATATTTATTGATCTTTGGGTCCTTTTCCATGTAGGTTGTTACAGAGTGTTGAGTAGACCACTCTTGGTATTCCATAGGTCTTTGGGGATTATATATTTTATATGTATTAGTATATGTGTGTTAACCCCAATATCCTAATTTATCCATTCCTCACACGTTTTCTTTGGCTTAACCATAAGTTTGTCTTCTCAATCTGAGATTGCCTTTCTCTATGGAAATATGTTCATTTTTATGAATTTTCAGATAACATAAGGGACATCATAGGGCATTTGTCTTTCTCATTCTGACTTACTTCACGTTGTGTGATTATCTCTAGGCTCCTCTGTGGTGCTGCATATGCCATTCTTTTATTTTTTTCCGTGACGGATATTCCATTCTGTCCATATTACCACTTCTTCTTTGTCCATTCATCTGATTATGGACCTTTTTTGTGTTTCCATGTCTTGGCTATTTCAGTATTGCTGCAGTGCACATTTGCCTGCCTCTGTCTTTCCGATTCTTGTGGTCTTAGGTTATAGGCCCAAAAGGTGCCCTGCCGCATCATATGGTAGCTCAATTTTTACGTTTTAAAGCAGCTCCGTTCAGTTTTCGTTAGTGCTGTTACCACTTTACATTCCACCAGCATCTAGAAATTACAGAGTTCTCTAAAAGCCCTTAGCATTTATAGTTTGTAGACTTTTTGCTGATGGTCATTTGACTGGTGTGAGCTGAAACGTTTTCACGTTGGATTTGCATGTGGCTAATAATTCCTTATACTGAACTTTAGGCATGTCCTCTTTTTTCTTTTCCTTCTTTTTTAAAGAGTGACTACAACTTCCCTCTTCGTATTGACTTCTTGAAAAAGTTGTAATGTGTAGAATTTTCTTGCCTATTCCCTACCCCAGGGCATTTGTTGAGGGCAGGTGTCATTTACAGCCCTGCAGTCCTTGTGACTATTAAGCAACCATTAGCACTTGGTTTAAAGCTGCTGTTATGGGAAACAACCACAAGGCGGCAGCATTATTACGTTCTCAACGCTTGTTACTAGTGCAAAAGAGTCTTCCTGAAAGTAGTGTTCCAAGGTTGTAAATTAGAGTGGAATGTGCTGGGACAAGCCCCCAGAAGTTTATGTCACCTTACTTATGTTTGTTTTTTAAATTTAATTTCTATTTCTTATCGGAGTAAATTTGATTAGAGTGTTGTGGTTTTCTGGCTGTACAGAATCTGCTCAATGATTCATACATATGTCTGGTCATCTTCGGATCCTGTTACCTTGTATGTTATTACAGAAAGTTGAGTAGACCTCCCTTGGTATTTGGTAGGTGTTTTGTCTTTATATATTTTATATGTATTGGTGAGTATATAATTCATATGGTTTATATGTTATATGTTTATATACATTTAACATACATTAGTATATCTATGTTAGCCCCATAGTCCTAATTTATCCATCCTCCCACCTTTCATTTTGGCTAACCATTAGTTTGTTTTATAAGTCTGTGAGTGTCTTTTTCTGTGAAAATATGTTTATTGGTAGCAACCTTAGGCTAACATGTATACAAGATATCATAGGATATTTATCATTCCCTCTTGACTTACTTAAGCTAATATGATTATTTCTAGGCTCATGTGTAGTCCTGAAAACGGCATTGTTCATTTTTTTCCCGAGGCTACTCTTCCATTCGGTATGTGTACCACTTCTTCTGTGTCCATTTATCTGTTGATGGACATTTTGTTTGCTTCCATGTCTTGGCTATTGTAAATACTGCTGCAATACACGATTTTCCATCCCGTGTCTTTTTTTTTTTAAGATTTTTTTTTAAATTAATTAATGAATTAATTTATTTATTTTTGGCTGTGCTGGTTCCTTGTTTCTGTGCGAGGGCTTTCTCCAGTTGCGGCAAGTGGGGGCCACTCCTCATCACGGTGCGCGGGCCTCCCACCATCGCGGCCTCTCCCGCTGCGGAGCACAGGCTCCAGATGCGCAGGCTCAGCAGCTTTGGCTCACGGGCCCAATTGCTCCGCGGCATGCGGGATCCTCCCAGACCAGGGATCGAACCCGTGGCCCCTGCCTTGGCAGGCAGACTCTCAACCACTGCACCACCAGGGAAGCCCCATCCCGTGTCTTTTTGATTCTGACTTTCACAGGTGAAAGGCCCAATAGTGGGACTTCCGGATCATATGGTGACTCAATTTTTACCTTTAAATGCGCTGCCATTCTGTTCCTATTATTGGCCGTTACCAGTTTACATCCCACTTAGACCGAGAGGTTACGCTAATCTCCACAACTTCTTCAACATCTATTGTTTGTAGACTTTTTGCTGATGGTCATTCTGACTGGTGTGAGGTGATACCTTTGTGTAGATTGGATTTGCATGCGTCTCATATTTCCTGATGTTTTGCGTTTATCAGTGTCCTTTTCACTTTTTTTTTAAGATTGAGCGAAACGTACAACTTCTAACTGCCTTCTTGAAAAATTTGCTGCGTTTGGATTTTTTTGGCCATTCCCTTCCCCAGGACATTTTTTGAGGGCATGAGTCATTTACAGCCCTGCAGTCCTTGTGAATATTAGTGACCATTAGCAGTAGATTTAAAGCTGCTGTTTGAGGAAACGGCTTTTGGGTGGCAGGATTTCTACGTTGCCAACTCTGCTTGCTAGGGAAACAGAACTTCGCTGCAAGTTGTGGTTTTAGGTTGCAGATTAGAGTGGAATGTGCCAGGACAAACCCCCATAAGTTTAACCTCCGTAATTCTTGTCTGTCTCTTTAAGTTGTAGTTTTTATCAGAGCAAATTTGATTGAAAAAAAATTTTTTTTTGTAGGAGTACAGAATCTTGTTCATTTACACATATACCTATATTTATTGATCTTTGGGTCCTTTTCCATGTAGGTTGTTACAGAGTGTTGAGTAGACCACTCTTGGTATTCCATAGGTCTTTGGGGATTATATATTTTATATGTATTAGTATATGTGTGTTAACCCCAATATCCTAATTTATCCATTCCTCACACGTTTTCTTTGGCTTAACCATAAGTTTGTCTTCTCAATCTGAGATTGCCTTTCTCTATGGAAATATGTTCATTTTTATGAATTTTCAGATAACATAAGGGACATCATAGGGCATTTGTCTTTCTCATTCTGACTTACTTCACGTTGTGTGATTATCTCTAGGCTCCTCTGTGGTGCTGCATATGCCATTCTTTTATTTTTTTCCGTGACGGATATTCCATTCTGTCCATATTACCACTTCTTCTTTGTCCATTCATCTGATTATGGACCTTTTTTGTGTTTCCATGTCTTGGCTATTTCAGTATTGCTGCAGTGCACATTTGCCTGCCTCTGTCTTTCCGATTCTTGTGGTCTTAGGTTATAGGCCCAAAAGGTGCCCTGCCGCATCATATGGTAGCTCAATTTTTACGTTTTAAAGCAGCTCCGTTCAGTTTTCGTTAGTGCTGTTACCACTTTACATTCCACCAGCATCTAGAAATTACAGAGTTCTCTAAAAGCCCTTAGCATTTATAGTTTGTAGACTTTTTGCTGATGGTCATTTGACTGGTGTGAGCTGAAACGTTTTCACGTTGGATTTGCATGTGGCTAATAATTCCTTATACTGAACTTTAGGCATGTCCTCTTTTTTCTTTTCCTTCTTTTTTAAAGAGTGACTACAACTTCCCTCTTCGTATTGACTTCTTGAAAAAGTTGTAATGTGTAGAATTTTCTTGCCTATTCCCTACCCCAGGGCATTTGTTGAGGGCAGGTGTCATTTACAGCCCTGCAGTCCTTGTGACTATTAAGCAACCATTAGCACTTGGTTTAAAGCTGCTGTTATGGGAAACAACCACAAGGCGGCAGCATTATTACGTTCTCAACGCTTGTTACTAGTGCAAAAGAGTCTTCCTGAAAGTAGTGTTCCAAGGTTGTAAATTAGAGTGGAATGTGCTGGGACAAGCCCCCAGAAGTTTATGTCACCTTACTTATGTTTGTTTTTTAAATTTAATTTCTATTTCTTATCGGAGTAAATTTGATTAGAGTGTTGTGGTTTTCTGGCTGTACAGAATCTGCTCAATGATTCATACATATGTCTGGTCATCTTCGGATCCTGTTACCTTGTATGTTATTACAGAAAGTTGAGTAGACCTCCCTTGGTATTTGGTAGGTGTTTTGTCTTTATATATTTTATATGTATTGGTGAGTATATAATTCATATGGTTTATATGTTATATGTTTATATACATTTAACATACATTAGTATATCTATGTTAGCCCCATAGTCCTAATTTATCCATCCTCCCACCTTTCATTTTGGCTAACCATTAGTTTGTTTTATAAGTCTGTGAGTGTCTTTTTCTGTGAAAATATGTTTATTGGTAGCAACCTTAGGCTAACATGTATACAAGATATCATAGGATATTTATCATTCCCTCTTGACTTACTTAAGCTAATATGATTATTTCTAGGCTCATGTGTAGTCCTGAAAACGGCATTGTTCATTTTTTTCCCGAGGCTACTCTTCCATTCGGTATGTGTACCACTTCTTCTGTGTCCATTTATCTGTTGATGGACATTTTGTTTGCTTCCATGTCTTGGCTATTGTAAATACTGCTGCAATACACGATTTTCCATCCCGTGTCTTTTTTTTTTTAAGATTTTTTTTTAAATTAATTAATGAATTTATTTATTTATTTTTGGCTGTGCTGGTTCCTTGTTTCTGTGCGAGGGCTTTCTCCAGTTGCGGCAAGTGGGGGCCACTCCTCATCACGGTGCGCGGGCCTCCCACCATCGCGGCCTCTCCCGCTGCGGAGCACAGGCTCCAGATGCGCAGGCTCAGCAGCTTTGGCTCACGGGCCCAATTGCTCCGCGGCATGCGGGATCCTCCCAGACCAGGGATCGAACCCGTGGCCCCTGCCTTGGCAGGCAGACTCTCAACCACTGCACCACCAGGGAAGCCCCATCCCGTGTCTTTTTGATTCTGACTTTCACAGGTGAAAGGCCCAATAGTGGGACTTCCGGATCATATGGTGACTCAATTTTTACCTTTAAATGCGCTGCCATTCTGTTCCTATTATTGGCCGTTACCAGTTTACATCCCACTTAGATCGAGAGGTTACGCTATTCTCCACAACTTCTTCAACATCTATTGTTTGTAGACTTTTTGCTGATGGTCATTCTGACTGGTGTGAGGTGATACCTTTGTGTAGATTGGATTTGCATGCGTCTCATATTTCCTGATGTTTTGCGTTTATCAGTGTCCTTTTCACTTTTTTTTTAAGATTGAGCGAAACGTACAACTTCTAACTGCCTTCTTGAAAAATTTGCTGCGTTTGGATTTTTTTGGCCATTCCCTTCCCCAGGACATTTTTTGAGGGCATGAGTCATTTACAGCCCTGCAGTCCTTGTGAATATTAGTGACCATTAGCAGTAGATTTAAAGCTGCTGTTTGAGGAAACGGCTTTTGGGTGGCAGGATTTCTACGTTGCCAACTCTGCTTGCTAGGGAAACAGAACTTCGCTGCAAGTTGTGGTTTTAGGTTGCAGATTAGAGTGGAATGTGCCAGGACAAACCCCCATAAGTTTAACCTCCGTAATTCTTGTCTGTCTCTTTAAGTTGTAGTTTTTATCAGAGCAAATTTGATTGAAAAAAAATTTTTTTTTGTAGGAGTACAGAATCTTGTTCATTTACACATATACCTATATTTATTGATCTTTGGGTCCTTTTCCATGTAGGTTGTTACAGAGTGTTGAGTAGACCACTCTTGGTATTCCATAGGTCTTTGGGGATTATATATTTTATATGTATTAGTATATGTGTGTTAACCCCAATATCCTAATTTATCCATTCCTCACACGTTTTCTTTGGCTTAACCATAAGTTTGTCTTCTCAATCTGAGATTGCCTTTCTCTATGGAAATATGTTCATTTTTATGAATTTTCAGATAACATAAGGGACATCATAGGGCATTTGTCTTTCTCATTCTGACTTACTTCACGTTGTGTGATTATCTCTAGGCTCCTCTGTGGTGCTGCATATGCCATTCTTTTATTTTTTTCCGTGACGGATATTCCATTCTGTCCATATTACCACTTCTTCTTTGTCCATTCATCTGATTATGGACCTTTTTTGTGTTTCCATGTCTTGGCTATTTCAGTATTGCTGCAGTGCACATTTGCCTGCCTCTGTCTTTCCGATTCTTGTGGTCTTAGGTTATAGGCCCAAAAGGTGCCCTGCCGCATCATATGGTAGCTCAATTTTTACGTTTTAAAGCAGCTCCGTTCAGTTTTCGTTAGTGCTGTTACCACTTTACATTCCACCAGCATCTAGAAATTACAGAGTTCTCTAAAAGCCCTTAGCATTTATAGTTTGTAGACTTTTTGCTGATGGTCATTTGACTGGTGTGAGCTGAAACGTTTTCACGTTGGATTTGCATGTGGCTAATAATTCCTTATACTGAACTTTAGGCATGTCCTCTTTTTTCTTTTCCTTCTTTTTTAAAGAGTGACTACAACTTCCCTCTTCGTATTGACTTCTTGAAAAAGTTGTAATGTGTAGAATTTTCTTGCCTATTCCCTACCCCAGGGCATTTGTTGAGGGCAGGTGTCATTTACAGCCCTGCAGTCCTTGTGACTATTAAGCAACCATTAGCACTTGGTTTAAAGCTGCTGTTATGGGAAACAACCACAAGGCGGCAGCATTATTACGTTCTCAACGCTTGTTACTAGTGCAAAAGAGTCTTCCTGAAAGTAGTGTTCCAAGGTTGTAAATTAGAGTGGAATGTGCTGGGACAAGCCCCCAGAAGTTTATGTCACCTTACTTATGTTTGTTTTTTAAATTTAATTTCTATTTCTTATCGGAGTAAATTTGATTAGAGTGTTGTGGTTTTCTGGCTGTACAGAATCTGCTCAATGATTCATACATATGTCTGGTCATCTTCGGATCCTGTTACCTTGTATGTTATTACAGAAAGTTGAGTAGACCTCCCTTGGTATTTGGTAGGTGTTTTGTCTTTATATATTTTATATGTATTGGTGAGTATATAATTCATATGGTTTATATGTTATATGTTTATATACATTTAACATACATTAGTATATCTATGTTAGCCCCATAGTCCTAATTTATCCATCCTCCCACCTTTCATTTTGGCTAACCATTAGTTTGTTTTATAAGTCTGTGAGTGTCTTTTTCTGTGAAAATATGTTTATTGGTAGCAACCTTAGGCTAACATGTATACAAGATATCATAGGATATTTATCATTCCCTCTTGACTTACTTAAGCTAATATGATTATTTCTAGGCTCATGTGTAGTCCTGAAAACGGCATTGTTCATTTTTTTCCCGAGGCTACTCTTCCATTCGGTATGTGTACCACTTCTTCTGTGTCCATTTATCTGTTGATGGACATTTTGTTTGCTTCCATGTCTTGGCTATTGTAAATACTGCTGCAATACACGATTTTCCATCCCGTGTCTTTTTTTTTTTAAGATTTTTTTTTAAATTAATTAATGAATTTATTTATTTATTTTTGGCTGTGCTGGTTCCTTGTTTCTGTGCGAGGGCTTTCTCCAGTTGCGGCAAGTGGGGGCCACTCCTCATCACGGTGCGCGGGCCTCCCACCATCGCGGCCTCTCCCGCTGCGGAGCACAGGCTCCAGATGCGCAGGCTCAGCAGCTTTGGCTCACGGGCCCAATTGCTCCGCGGCATGCGGGATCCTCCCAGA
The DNA here is from genome assembly GCF_965194805.1 of Balaenoptera borealis. Classification (NCBI taxonomy): domain Eukaryota; kingdom Metazoa; phylum Chordata; class Mammalia; order Artiodactyla; family Balaenopteridae; genus Balaenoptera; species Balaenoptera borealis. Next base: position 22,912 of record NW_028122097.1, on the reverse strand, counting down.
CCAGGGATCGAACCCGTGGCCCCTGCCTTGGCAGGCAGACTCTCAACCACTGCACCACCAGGGAAGCCCCATCCCGTGTCTTTTTGATTCTGACTTTCACAGGTGAAAGGCCCAATAGTGGGACTTCCGGATCATATGGTGACTCAATTTTTACCTTTAAATGCGCTGCCATTCTGTTCCTATTATTGGCCGTTACCAGTTTACATCCCACTTAGACCGAGAGGTTACGCTAATCTCCACAACTTCTTCAACATCTATTGTTTGTAGACTTTTTGCTGATGGTCATTCTGACTGGTGTGAGGTGATACCTTTGTGTAGATTGGATTTGCATGCGTCTCATATTTCCTGATGTTTTGCGTTTATCAGTGTCCTTTTCACTTTTTTTTTAAGATTGAGCGAAACGTACAACTTCTAACTGCCTTCTTGAAAAATTTGCTGCGTTTGGATTTTTTTGGCCATTCCCTTCCCCAGGACATTTTTTGAGGGCATGAGTCATTTACAGCCCTGCAGTCCTTGTGAATATTAGTGACCATTAGCAGTAGATTTAAAGCTGCTGTTTGAGGAAACGGCTTTTGGGTGGCAGGATTTCTACGTTGCCAACTCTGCTTGCTAGGGAAACAGAACTTCGCTGCAAGTTGTGGTTTTAGGTTGCAGATTAGAGTGGAATGTGCCAGGACAAACCCCCATAAGTTTAACCTCCGTAATTCTTGTCTGTCTCTTTAAGTTGTAGTTTTTATCAGAGCAAATTTGATTGAAAAAAAATTTTTTTTTGTAGGAGTACAGAATCTTGTTCATTTACACATATACCTATATTTATTGATCTTTGGGTCCTTTTCCATGTAGGTTGTTACAGAGTGTTGAGTAGACCACTCTTGGTATTCCATAGGTCTTTGGGGATTATATATTTTATATGTATTAGTATATGTGTGTTAACCCCAATATCCTAATTTATCCATTCCTCACACGTTTTCTTTGGCTTAACCATAAGTTTGTCTTCTCAATCTGAGATTGCCTTTCTCTATGGAAATATGTTCATTTTTATGAATTTTCAGATAACATAAGGGACATCATAGGGCATTTGTCTTTCTCATTCTGACTTACTTCACGTTGTGTGATTATCTCTAGGCTCCTCTGTGGTGCTGCATATGCCATTCTTTTATTTTTTTCCGTGACGGATATTCCATTCTGTCCATATTACCACTTCTTCTTTGTCCATTCATCTGATTATGGACCTTTTTTGTGTTTCCATGTCTTGGCTATTTCAGTATTGCTGCAGTGCACATTTGCCTGCCTCTGTCTTTCCGATTCTTGTGGTCTTAGGTTATAGGCCCAAAAGGTGCCCTGCCGCATCATATGGTAGCTCAATTTTTACGTTTTAAAGCAGCTCCGTTCAGTTTTCGTTAGTGCTGTTACCACTTTACATTCCACCAGCATCTAGAAATTACAGAGTTCTCTAAAAGCCCTTAGCATTTATAGTTTGTAGACTTTTTGCTGATGGTCATTTGACTGGTGTGAGCTGAAACGTTTTCACGTTGGATTTGCATGTGGCTAATAATTCCTTATACTGAACTTTAGGCATGTCCTCTTTTTTCTTTTCCTTCTTTTTTAAAGAGTGACTACAACTTCCCTCTTCGTATTGACTTCTTGAAAAAGTTGTAATGTGTAGAATTTTCTTGCCTATTCCCTACCCCAGGGCATTTGTTGAGGGCAGGTGTCATTTACAGCCCTGCAGTCCTTGTGACTATTAAGCAACCATTAGCACTTGGTTTAAAGCTGCTGTTATGGGAAACAACCACAAGGCGGCAGCATTATTACGTTCTCAACGCTTGTTACTAGTGCAAAAGAGTCTTCCTGAAAGTAGTGTTCCAAGGTTGTAAATTAGAGTGGAATGTGCTGGGACAAGCCCCCAGAAGTTTATGTCACCTTACTTATGTTTGTTTTTTAAATTTAATTTCTATTTCTTATCGGAGTAAATTTGATTAGAGTGTTGTGGTTTTCTGGCTGTACAGAATCTGCTCAATGATTCATACATATGTCTGGTCATCTTCGGATCCTGTTACCTTGTATGTTATTACAGAAAGTTGAGTAGACCTCCCTTGGTATTTGGTAGGTGTTTTGTCTTTATATATTTTATATGTATTGGTGAGTATATAATTCATATGGTTTATATGTTATATGTTTATATACATTTAACATACATTAGTATATCTATGTTAGCCCCATAGTCCTAATTTATCCATCCTCCCACCTTTCATTTTGGCTAACCATTAGTTTGTTTTATAAGTCTGTGAGTGTCTTTTTCTGTGAAAATATGTTTATTGGTAGCAACCTTAGGCTAACATGTATACAAGATATCATAGGATATTTATCATTCCCTCTTGACTTACTTAAGCTAATATGATTATTTCTAGGCTCATGTGTAGTCCTGAAAACGGCATTGTTCATTTTTTTCCCGAGGCTACTCTTCCATTCGGTATGTGTACCACTTCTTCTGTGTCCATTTATCTGTTGATGGACATTTTGTTTGCTTCCATGTCTTGGCTATTGTAAATACTGCTGCAATACACGATTTTCCATCCCGTGTCTTTTTTTTTTTAAGATTTTTTTTTAAATTAATTAATGAATTTATTTATTTATTTTTGGCTGTGCTGGTTCCTTGTTTCTGTGCGAGGGCTTTCTCCAGTTGCGGCAAGTGGGGGCCACTCCTCATCACGGTGCGCGGGCCTCCCACCATCGCGGCCTCTCCCGCTGCGGAGCACAGGCTCCAGATGCGCAGGCTCAGCAGCTTTGGCTCACGGGCCCAATTGCTCCGCGGCATGCGGGATCCTCCCAGACCAGGGATCGAACCCGTGGCCCCTGCCTTGGCAGGCAGACTCTCAACCACTGCACCACCAGGGAAGCCCCATCCCGTGTCTTTTTGATTCTGACTTTCACAGGTGAAAGGCCCAATAGTGGGACTTCCGGATCATATGGTGACTCAATTTTTACCTTTAAATGCGCTGCCATTCTGTTCCTATTATTGGCCGTTACCAGTTTACATCCCACTTAGACCGAGAGGTTACGCTAATCTCCACAACTTCTTCAACATCTATTGTTTGTAGACTTTTTGCTGATGGTCATTCTGACTGGTGTGAGGTGATACCTTTGTGTAGATTGGATTTGCATGCGTCTCATATTTCCTGATGTTTTGCGTTTATCAGTGTCCTTTTCACTTTTTTTTTAAGATTGAGCGAAACGTACAACTTCTAACTGCCTTCTTGAAAAATTTGCTGCGTTTGGATTTTTTTGGCCATTCCCTTCCCCAGGACATTTTTTGAGGGCATGAGTCATTTACAGCCCTGCAGTCCTTGTGAATATTAGTGACCATTAGCAGTAGATTTAAAGCTGCTGTTTGAGGAAACGGCTTTTGGGTGGCAGGATTTCTACGTTGCCAACTCTGCTTGCTAGGGAAACAGAACTTCGCTGCAAGTTGTGGTTTTAGGTTGCAGATTAGAGTGGAATGTGCCAGGACAAACCCCCATAAGTTTAACCTCCGTAATTCTTGTCTGTCTCTTTAAGTTGTAGTTTTTATCAGAGCAAATTTGATTGAAAAAAAATTTTTTTTTGTAGGAGTACAGAATCTTGTTCATTTACACATATACCTATATTTATTGATCTTTGGGTCCTTTTCCATGTAGGTTGTTACAGAGTGTTGAGTAGACCACTCTTGGTATTCCATAGGTCTTTGGGGATTATATATTTTATATGTATTAGTATATGTGTGTTAACCCCAATATCCTAATTTATCCATTCCTCACACGTTTTCTTTGGCTTAACCATAAGTTTGTCTTCTCAATCTGAGATTGCCTTTCTCTATGGAAATATGTTCATTTTTATGAATTTTCAGATAACATAAGGGACATCATAGGGCATTTGTCTTTCTCATTCTGACTTACTTCACGTTGTGTGATTATCTCTAGGCTCCTCTGTGGTGCTGCATATGCCATTCTTTTATTTTTTTCCGTGACGGATATTCCATTCTGTCCATATTACCACTTCTTCTTTGTCCATTCATCTGATTATGGACCTTTTTTGTGTTTCCATGTCTTGGCTATTTCAGTATTGCTGCAGTGCACATTTGCCTGCCTCTGTCTTTCCGATTCTTGTGGTCTTAGGTTATAGGCCCAAAAGGTGCCCTGCCGCATCATATGGTAGCTCAATTTTTACGTTTTAAAGCAGCTCCGTTCAGTTTTCGTTAGTGCTGTTACCACTTTACATTCCACCAGCATCTAGAAATTACAGAGTTCTCTAAAAGCCCTTAGCATTTATAGTTTGTAGACTTTTTGCTGATGGTCATTTGACTGGTGTGAGCTGAAACGTTTTCACGTTGGATTTGCATGTGGCTAATAATTCCTTATACTGAACTTTAGGCATGTCCTCTTTTTTCTTTTCCTTCTTTTTTAAAGAGTGACTACAACTTCCCTCTTCGTATTGACTTCTTGAAAAAGTTGTAATGTGTAGAATTTTCTTGCCTATTCCCTACCCCAGGGCATTTGTTGAGGGCAGGTGTCATTTACAGCCCTGCAGTCCTTGTGACTATTAAGCAACCATTAGCACTTGGTTTAAAGCTGCTGTTATGGGAAACAACCACAAGGCGGCAGCATTATTACGTTCTCAACGCTTGTTACTAGTGCAAAAGAGTCTTCCTGAAAGTAGTGTTCCAAGGTTGTAAATTAGAGTGGAATGTGCTGGGACAAGCCCCCAGAAGTTTATGTCACCTTACTTATGTTTGTTTTTTAAATTTAATTTCTATTTCTTATCGGAGTAAATTTGATTAGAGTGTTGTGGTTTTCTGGCTGTACAGAATCTGCTCAATGATTCATACATATGTCTGGTCATCTTCGGATCCTGTTACCTTGTATGTTATTACAGAAAGTTGAGTAGACCTCCCTTGGTATTTGGTAGGTGTTTTGTCTTTATATATTTTATATGTATTGGTGAGTATATAATTCATATGGTTTATATGTTATATGTTTATATACATTTAACATACATTAGTATATCTATGTTAGCCCCATAGTCCTAATTTATCCATCCTCCCACCTTTCATTTTGGCTAACCATTAGTTTGTTTTATAAGTCTGTGAGTGTCTTTTTCTGTGAAAATATGTTTATTGGTAGCAACCTTAGGCTAACATGTATACAAGATATCATAGGATATTTATCATTCCCTCTTGACTTACTTAAGCTAATATGATTATTTCTAGGCTCATGTGTAGTCCTGAAAACGGCATTGTTCATTTTTTTCCCGAGGCTACTCTTCCATTCGGTATGTGTACCACTTCTTCTGTGTCCATTTATCTGTTGATGGACATTTTGTTTGCTTCCATGTCTTGGCTATTGTAAATACTGCTGCAATACACGATTTTCCATCCCGTGTCTTTTTTTTTTTAAGATTTTTTTTTAAATTAATTAATGAATTTATTTATTTATTTTTGGCTGTGCTGGTTCCTTGTTTCTGTGCGAGGGCTTTCTCCAGTTGCGGCAAGTGGGGGCCACTCCTCATCACGGTGCGCGGGCCTCCCACCATCGCGGCCTCTCCCGCTGCGGAGCACAGGCTCCAGATGCGCAGGCTCAGCAGCTTTGGCTCACGGGCCCAATTGCTCCGCGGCATGCGGGATCCTCCCAGACCAGGGATCGAACCCGTGGCCCCTGCCTTGGCAGGCAGACTCTCAACCACTGCACCACCAGGGAAGCCCCATCCCGTGTCTTTTTGATTCTGACTTTCACAGGTGAAAGGCCCAATAGTGGGACTTCCGGATCATATGGTGACTCAATTTTTACCTTTAAATGCGCTGCCATTCTGTTCCTATTATTGGCCGTTACCAGTTTACATCCCACTTAGACCGAGAGGTTACGCTAATCTCCACAACTTCTTCAACATCTATTGTTTGTAGACTTTTTGCTGATGGTCATTCTGACTGGTGTGAGGTGATACCTTTGTGTAGATTGGATTTGCATGCGTCTCATATTTCCTGATGTTTTGCGTTTATCAGTGTCCTTTTCACTTTTTTTTTAAGATTGAGCGAAACGTACAACTTCTAACTGCCTTCTTGAAAAATTTGCTGCGTTTGGATTTTTTTGGCCATTCCCTTCCCCAGGACATTTTTTGAGGGCATGAGTCATTTACAGCCCTGCAGTCCTTGTGAATATTAGTGACCATTAGCAGTAGATTTAAAGCTGCTGTTTGAGGAAACGGCTTTTGGGTGGCAGGATTTCTACGTTGCCAACTCTGCTTGCTAGGGAAACAGAACTTCGCTGCAAGTTGTGGTTTTAGGTTGCAGATTAGAGTGGAATGTGCCAGGACAAACCCCCATAAGTTTAACCTCCGTAATTCTTGTCTGTCTCTTTAAGTTGTAGTTTTTATCAGAGCAAATTTGATTGAAAAAAAATTTTTTTTTGTAGGAGTACAGAATCTTGTTCATTTACACATATACCTATATTTATTGATCTTTGGGTCCTTTTCCATGTAGGTTGTTACAGAGTGTTGAGTAGACCACTCTTGGTATTCCATAGGTCTTTGGGGATTATATATTTTATATGTATTAGTATATGTGTGTTAACCCCAATATCCTAATTTATCCATTCCTCACACGTTTTCTTTGGCTTAACCATAAGTTTGTCTTCTCAATCTGAGATTGCCTTTCTCTATGGAAATATGTTCATTTTTATGAATTTTCAGATAACATAAGGGACATCATAGGGCATTTGTCTTTCTCATTCTGACTTACTTCACGTTGTGTGATTATCTCTAGGCTCCTCTGTGGTGCTGCATATGCCATTCTTTTATTTTTTTCCGTGACGGATATTCCATTCTGTCCATATTACCACTTCTTCTTTGTCCATTCATCTGATTATGGACCTTTTTTGTGTTTCCATGTCTTGGCTATTTCAGTATTGCTGCAGTGCACATTTGCCTGCCTCTGTCTTTCCGATTCTTGTGGTCTTAGGTTATAGGCCCAAAAGGTGCCCTGCCGCATCATATGGTAGCTCAATTTTTACGTTTTAAAGCAGCTCCGTTCAGTTTTCGTTAGTGCTGTTACCACTTTACATTCCACCAGCATCTAGAAATTACAGAGTTCTCTAAAAGCCCTTAGCATTTATAGTTTGTAGACTTTTTGCTGATGGTCATTTGACTGGTGTGAGCTGAAACGTTTTCACGTTGGATTTGCATGTGGCTAATAATTCCTTATACTGAACTTTAGGCATGTCCTCTTTTTTCTTTTCCTTCTTTTTTAAAGAGTGACTACAACTTCCCTCTTCGTATTGACTTCTTGAAAAAGTTGTAATGTGTAGAATTTTCTTGCCTATTCCCTACCCCAGGGCATTTGTTGAGGGCAGGTGTCATTTACAGCCCTGCAGTCCTTGTGACTATTAAGCAACCATTAGCACTTGGTTTAAAGCTGCTGTTATGGGAAACAACCACAAGGCGGCAGCATTATTACGTTCTCAACGCTTGTTACTAGTGCAAAAGAGTCTTCCTGAAAGTAGTGTTCCAAGGTTGTAAATTAGAGTGGAATGTGCTGGGACAAGCCCCCAGAAGTTTATGTCACCTTACTTATGTTTGTTTTTTAAATTTAATTTCTATTTCTTATCGGAGTAAATTTGATTAGAGTGTTGTGGTTTTCTGGCTGTACAGAATCTGCTCAATGATTCATACATATGTCTGGTCATCTTCGGATCCTGTTACCTTGTATGTTATTACAGAAAGTTGAGTAGACCTCCCTTGGTATTTGGTAGGTGTTTTGTCTTTATATATTTTATATGTATTGGTGAGTATATAATTCATATGGTTTATATGTTATATGTTTATATACATTTAACATACATTAGTATATCTATGTTAGCCCCATAGTCCTAATTTATCCATCCTCCCACCTTTCATTTTGGCTAACCATTAGTTTGTTTTATAAGTCTGTGAGTGTCTTTTTCTGTGAAAATATGTTTATTGGTAGCAACCTTAGGCTAACATGTATACAAGATATCATAGGATATTTATCATTCCCTCTTGACTTACTTAAGCTAATATGATTATTTCTAGGCTCATGTGTAGTCCTGAAAACGGCATTGTTCATTTTTTTCCCGAGGCTACTCTTCCATTCGGTATGTGTACCACTTCTTCTGTGTCCATTTATCTGTTGATGGACATTTTGTTTGCTTCCATGTCTTGGCTATTGTAAATACTGCTGCAATACACGATTTTCCATCCCGTGTCTTTTTTTTTTTAAGATTTTTTTTTAAATTAATTAATGAATTAATTTATTTATTTTTGGCTGTGCTGGTTCCTTGTTTCTGTGCGAGGGCTTTCTCCAGTTGCGGCAAGTGGGGGCCACTCCTCATCACGGTGCGCGGGCCTCCCACCATCGCGGCCTCTCCCGCTGCGGAGCACAGGCTCCAGATGCGCAGGCTCAGCAGCTTTGGCTCACGGGCCCAATTGCTCCGCGGCATGCGGGATCCTCCCAGACCAGGGATCGAACCCGTGGCCCCTGCCTTGGCAGGCAGACTCTCAACCACTGCACCACCAGGGAAGCCCCATCCCGTGTCTTTTTGATTCTGACTTTCACAGGTGAAAGGCCCAATAGTGGGACTTCCGGATCATATGGTGACTCAATTTTTACCTTTAAATGCGCTGCCATTCTGTTCCTATTATTGGCCGTTACCAGTTTACATCCCACTTAGACCGAGAGGTTACGCTATTCTCCACAACTTCTTCAACATCTATTGTTTGTAGACTTTTTGCTGATGGTCATTCTGACTGGTGTGAGGTGATACCTTTGTGTAGATTGGATTTGCATGCGTCTCATATTTCCTGATGTTTTGCGTTTATCAGTGTCCTTTTCACTTTTTTTTTAAGATTGAGCGAAACGTACAACTTCTAACTGCCTTCTTGAAAAATTTGCTGCGTTTGGATTTTTTTGGCCATTCCCTTCCCCAGGACATTTTTTGAGGGCATGAGTGATTTACAGCCCTGCAGTCCTTGTGAATATTAGTGACCATTAGCAGTAGATTTAAAGCTGCTGTTTGAGGAAACGGCTTTTGGGTGGCAGGATTTCTACGTTGCCAACTCTGCTTGCTAGGGAAACAGAACTTCGCTGCAAGTTGTGGTTTTAGGTTGCAGATTAGAGTGGAATGTGCCAGGACAAACCCCCATAAGTTTAACCTCCGTAATTCTTGTCTGTCTCTTTAAGTTGTAGTTTTTATCAGAGCAAATTTGATTGAAAAAAAATTTTTTTTTGTAGGAGTACAGAATCTTGTTCATTTACACATATACCTATATTTATTGATCTTTGGGTCCTTTTCCATGTAGGTTGTTACAGAGTGTTGAGTAGACCACTCTTGGTATTCCATAGGTCTTTGGGGATTATATATTTTATATGTATTAGTATATGTGTGTTAACCCCAATATCCTAATTTATCCATTCCTCACACGTTTTCTTTGGCTTAACCATAAGTTTGTCTTCTCAATCTGAGATTGCCTTTCTCTATGGAAATATGTTCATTTTTATGAATTTTCAGATAACATAAGGGACATCATAGGGCATTTGTCTTTCTCATTCTGACTTACTTCACGTTGTGTGATTATCTCTAGGCTCCTCTGTGGTGCTGCATATGCCATTCTTTTATTTTTTTCCGTGACGGATATTCCATTCTGTCCATATTACCACTTCTTCTTTGTCCATTCATCTGATTATGGACCTTTTTTGTGTTTCCATGTCTTGGCTATTTCAGTATTGCTGCAGTGCACATTTGCCTGCCTCTGTCTTTCCGATTCTTGTGGTCTTAGGTTATAGGCCCAAAAGGTGCCCTGCCGCATCATATGGTAGCTCAATTTTTACGTTTTAAAGCAGCTCCGTTCAGTTTTCGTTAGTGCTGTTACCACTTTACATTCCACCAGCATCTAGAAATTACAGAGTTCTCTAAAAGCCCTTAGCATTTATAGTTTGTAGACTTTTTGCTGATGGTCATTTGACTGGTGTGAGCTGAAACGTTTTCACGTTGGATTTGCATGTGGCTAATAATTCCTTATACTGAACTTTAGGCATGTCCTCTTTTTTCTTTTCCTTCTTTTTTAAAGAGTGACTACAACTTCCCTCTTCGTATTGACTTCTTGAAAAAGTTGTAATGTGTAGAATTTTCTTGCCTATTCCCTACCCCAGGGCATTTGTTGAGGGCAGGTGTCATTTACAGCCCTGCAGTCCTTGTGACTATTAAGCAACCATTAGCACTTGGTTTAAAGCTGCTGTTATGGGAAACAACCACAAGGCGGCAGCATTATTACGTTCTCAACGCTTGTTACTAGTGCAAAAGAGTCTTCCTGAAAGTAGTGTTCCAAGGTTGTAAATTAGAGTGGAATGTGCTGGGACAAGCCCCCAGAAGTTTATGTCACCTTACTTATGTTTGTTTTTTAAATTTAATTTCTATTTCTTATCGGAGTAAATTTGATTAGAGTGTTGTGGTTTTCTGGCTGTACAGAATCTGCTCAATGATTCATACATATGTCTGGTCATCTTCGGATCCTGTTACCTTGTATGTTATTACAGAAAGTTGAGTAGACCTCCCTTGGTATTTGGTAGGTGTTTTGTCTTTATATATTTTATATGTATTGGTGAGTATATAATTCATATGGTTTATATGTTATATGTTTATATACATTTAACATACATTAGTATATCTATGTTAGCCCCATAGTCCTAATTTATCCATCCTCCCACCTTTCATTTTGGCTAACCATTAGTTTGTTTTATAAGTCTGTGAGTGTCTTTTTCTGTGAAAATATGTTTATTGGTAGCAACCTTAGGCTAACATGTATACAAGATATCATAGGATATTTATCATTCCCTCTTGACTTACTTAAGCTAATATGATTATTTCTAGGCTCATGTGTAGTCCTGAAAACGGCATTGTTCATTTTTTTCCCGAGGCTACTCTTCCATTCGGTATGTGTACCACTTCTTCTGTGTCCATTTATCTGTTGATGGACATTTTGTTTGCTTCCATGTCTTGGCTATTGTAAATACTGCTGCAATACACGATTTTCCATCCCGTGTCTTTTTTTTTTTAAGATTTTTTTTTAAATTAATTAATGAATTAATTTATTTATTTTTGGCTGTGCTGGTTCCTTGTTTCTGTGCGAGGGCTTTCTCCAGTTGCGGCAAGTGGGGGCCACTCCTCATCACGGTGCGCGGGCCTCCCACCATCGCGGCCTCTCCCGCTGCGGAGCACAGGCTCCAGATGCGCAGGCTCAGCAGCTTTGGCTCACGGGCCCAATTGCTCCGCGGCATGCGGGATCCTCCCAGACCAGGGATCGAACCCGTGGCCCCTGCCTTGGCAGGCAGACTCTCAACCACTGCACCACCAGGGAAGCCCCATCCCGTGTCTTTTTGATTCTGACTTTCACAGGTGAAAGGCCCAATAGTGGGACTTCCGGATCATATGGTGACTCAATTTTTACCTTTAAATGCGCTGCCATTCTGTTCCTATTATTGGCCGTTACCAGTTTACATCCCACTTAGACCGAGAGGTTACGCTATTCTCCACAACTTCTTCAACATCTATTGTTTGTAGACTTTTTGCTGATGGTCATTCTGACTGGTGTGAGGTGATACCTTTGTGTAGATTGGATTTGCATGCGTCTCATATTTCCTGATGTTTTGCGTTTATCAGTGTCCTTTTCACTTTTTTTTTAAGATTGAGCGAAACGTACAACTTCTAACTGCCTTCTTGAAAAATTTGCTGCGTTTGGATTTTTTTGGCCATTCCCTTCCCCAGGACATTTTTTGAGGGCATGAGTCATTTACAGCCCTGCAGTCCTTGTGAATATTAGTGACCATTAGCAGTAGATTTAAAGCTGCTGTTTGAGGAAACGGCTTTTGGGTGGCAGGATTTCTACGTTGCCAACTCTGCTTGCTAGGGAAACAGAACTTCGCTGCAAGTTGTGGTTTTAGGTTGCAGATTAGAGTGGAATGTGCCAGGACAAACCCCCATAAGTTTAACCTCCGTAATTCTTGTCTGTCTCTTTAAGTTGTAGTTTTTATCAGAGCAAATTTGATTGAAAAAAAATTTTTTTTTGTAGGAGTACAGAATCTTGTTCATTTACACATATACCTATATTTATTGATCTTTGGGTCCTTTTCCATGTAGGTTGTTACAGAGTGTTGAGTAGACCACTCTTGGTATTCCATAGGTCTTTGGGGATTATATATTTTATATGTATTAGTATATGTGTGTTAACCCCAATATCCTAATTTATCCATTCCTCACACGTTTTCTTTGGCTTAACCATAAGTTTGTCTTCTCAATCTGAGATTGCCTTTCTCTATGGAAATATGTTCATTTTTATGAATTTTCAGATAACATAAGGGACATCATAGGGCATTTGTCTTTCTCATTCTGACTTACTTCACGTTGTGTGATTATCTCTAGGCTCCTCTGTGGTGCTGCATATGCCATTCTTTTATTTTTTTCCGTGACGGATATTCCATTCTGTCCATATTACCACTTCTTCTTTGTCCATTCATCTGATTATGGACCTTTTTTGTGTTTCCATGTCTTGGCTATTTCAGTATTGCTGCAGTGCACATTTGCCTGCCTCTGTCTTTCCGATTCTTGTGGTCTTAGGTTATAGGCCCAAAAGGTGCCCTGCCGCATCATATGGTAGCTCAATTTTTACGTTTTAAAGCAGCTCCGTTCAGTTTTCGTTAGTGCTGTTACCACTTTACATTCCACCAGCATCTAGAAATTACAGAGTTCTCTAAAAGCCCTTAGCATTTATAGTTTGTAGACTTTTTGCTGATGGTCATTTGACTGGTGTGAGCTGAAACGTTTTCACGTTGGATTTGCATGTGGCTAATAATTCCTTATACTGAACTTTAGGCATGTCCTCTTTTTTCTTTTCCTTCTTTTTTAAAGAGTGACTACAACTTCCCTCTTCGTATTGACTTCTTGAAAAAGTTGTAATGTGTAGAATTTTCTTGCCTATTCCCTACCCCAGGGCATTTGTTGAGGGCAGGTGTCATTTACAGCCCTGCAGTCCTTGTGACTATTAAGCAACCATTAGCACTTGGTTTAAAGCTGCTGTTATGGGAAACAACCACAAGGCGGCAGCATTATTACGTTCTCAACGCTTGTTACTAGTGCAAAAGAGTCTTCCTGAAAGTAGTGTTCCAAGGTTGTAAATTAGAGTGGAATGTGCTGGGACAAGCCCCCAGAAGTTTATGTCACCTTACTTATGTTTGTTTTTTAAATTTAATTTCTATTTCTTATCGGAGTAAATTTGATTAGAGTGTTGTGGTTTTCTGGCTGTACAGAATCTGCTCAATGATTCATACATATGTCTGGTCATCTTCGGATCCTGTTACCTTGTATGTTATTACAGAAAGTTGAGTAGACCTCCCTTGGTATTTGGTAGGTGTTTTGTCTTTATATATTTTATATGTATTGGTGAGTATATAATTCATATGGTTTATATGTTATATGTTTATATACATTTAACATACATTAGTATATCTATGTTAGCCCCATAGTCCTAATTTATCCATCCTCCCACCTTTCATTTTGGCTAACCATTAGTTTGTTTTATAAGTCTGTGAGTGTCTTTTTCTGTGAAAATATGTTTATTGGTAGCAACCTTAGGCTAACATGTATACAAGATATCATAGGATATTTATCATTCCCTCTTGACTTACTTAAGCTAATATGATTATTTCTAGGCTCATGTGTAGTCCTGAAAACGGCATTGTTCATTTTTTTCCCGAGGCTACTCTTCCATTCGGTATGTGTACCACTTCTTCTGTGTCCATTTATCTGTTGATGGACATTTTGTTTGCTTCCATGTCTTGGCTATTGTAAATACTGCTGCAATACACGATTTTCCATCCCGTGTCTTTTTTTTTTTAAGATTTTTTTTTAAATTAATTAATGAATTAATTTATTTATTTTTGGCTGTGCTGGTTCCTTGTTTCTGTGCGAGGGCTTTCTCCAGTTGCGGCAAGTGGGGGCCACTCCTCATCACGGTGCGCGGGCCTCCCACCATCGCGGCCTCTCCCGCTGCGGAGCACAGGCTCCAGATGCGCAGGCTCAGCAGCTTTGGCTCACGGGCCCAATTGCTCCGCGGCATGCGGGATCCTCCCAGACCAGGGATCGAACCCGTGGCCCCTGCCTTGGCAGGCAGACTCTCAACCACTGCACCACCAGGGAAGCCCCATCCCGTGTCTTTTTGATTCTGACTTTCACAGGTGAAAGGCCCAATAGTGGGACTTCCGGATCATATGGTGACTCAATTTTTACCTTTAAATGCGCTGCCATTCTGTTCCTATTATTGGCCGTTACCAGTTTACATCCCACTTAGACCGAGAGGTTACGCTATTCTCCACAACTTCTTCAACATCTATTGTTTGTAGACTTTTTGCTGATGGTCATTCTGACTGGTGTGAGGTGATACCTTTGTGTAGATTGGATTTGCATGCGTCTCATATTTCCTGATGTTTTGCGTTTATCAGTGTCCTTTTCACTTTTTTTTTAAGATTGAGCGAAACGTACAACTTCTAACTGCCTTCTTGAAAAATTTGCTGCGTTTGGATTTTTTTGGCCATTCCCTTCCCCAGGACATTTTTTGAGGGCATGAGTCATTTACAGCCCTGCAGTCCTTGTGAATATTAGTGACCATTAGCAGTAGATTTAAAGCTGCTGTTTGAGGAAACGGCTTTTGGGTGGCAGGATTTCTACGTTGCCAACTCTGCTTGCTAGGGAAACAGAACTTCGCTGCAAGTTGTGGTTTTAGGTTGCAGATTAGAGTGGAATGTGCCAGGACAAACCCCCATAAGTTTAACCTCCGTAATTCTTGTCTGTCTCTTTAAGTTGTAGTTTTTATCAGAGCAAATTTGATTGAAAAAAAATTTTTTTTTGTAGGAGTACAGAATCTTGTTCATTTACACATATACCTATATTTATTGATCTTTGGGTCCTTTTCCATGTAGGTTGTTACAGAGTGTTGAGTAGACCACTCTTGGTATTCCATAGGTCTTTGGGGATTATATATTTTATATGTATTAGTATATGTGTGTTAACCCCAATATCCTAATTTATCCATTCCTCACACGTTTTCTTTGGCTTAACCATAAGTTTGTCTTCTCAATCTGAGATTGCCTTTCTCTATGGAAATATGTTCATTTTTATGAATTTTCAGATAACATAAGGGACATCATAGGGCATTTGTCTTTCTCATTCTGACTTACTTCACGTTGTGTGATTATCTCTAGGCTCCTCTGTGGTGCTGCATATGCCATTCTTTTATTTTTTTCCGTGACGGATATTCCATTCTGTCCATATTACCACTTCTTCTTTGTCCATTCATCTGATTATGGACCTTTTTTGTGTTTCCATGTCTTGGCTATTTCAGTATTGCTGCAGTGCACATTTGCCTGCCTCTGTCTTTCCGATTCTTGTGGTCTTAGGTTATAGGCCCAAAAGGTGCCCTGCCGCATCATATGGTAGCTCAATTTTTACGTTTTAAAGCAGCTCCGTTCAGTTTTCGTTAGTGCTGTTACCACTTTACATTCCACCAGCATCTAGAAATTACAGAGTTCTCTAAAAGCCCTTAGCATTTATAGTTTGTAGACTTTTTGCTGATGGTCATTTGACTGGTGTGAGCTGAAACGTTTTCACGTTGGATTTGCATGTGGCTAATAATTCCTTATACTGAACTTTAGGCATGTCCTCTTTTTTCTTTTCCTTCTTTTTTAAAGAGTGACTACAACTTCCCTCTTCGTATTGACTTCTTGAAAAAGTTGTAATGTGTAGAATTTTCTTGCCTATTCCCTACCCCAGGGCATTTGTTGAGGGCAGGTGTCATTTACAGCCCTGCAGTCCTTGTGACTATTAAGCAACCATTAGCACTTGGTTTAAAGCTGCTGTTATGGGAAACAACCACAAGGCGGCAGCATTATTACGTTCTCAACGCTTGTTACTAGTGCAAAAGAGTCTTCCTGAAAGTAGTGTTCCAAGGTTGTAAATTAGAGTGGAATGTGCTGGGACAAGCCCCCAGAAGTTTATGTCACCTTACTTATGTTTGTTTTTTAAATTTAATTTCTATTTCTTATCGGAGTAAATTTGATTAGAGTGTTGTGGTTTTCTGGCTGTACAGAATCTGCTCAATGATTCATACATATGTCTGGTCATCTTCGGATCCTGTTACCTTGTATGTTATTACAGAAAGTTGAGTAGACCTCCCTTGGTATTTGGTAGGTGTTTTGTCTTTATATATTTTATATGTATTGGTGAGTATATAATTCATATGGTTTATATGTTATATGTTTATATACATTTAACATACATTAGTATATCTATGTTAGCCCCATAGTCCTAATTTATCCATCCTCCCACCTTTCATTTTGGCTAACCATTAGTTTGTTTTATAAGTCTGTGAGTGTCTTTTTCTGTGAAAATATGTTTATTGGTAGCAACCTTAGGCTAACATGTATACAAGATATCATAGGATATTTATCATTCCCTCTTGACTTACTTAAGCTAATATGATTATTTCTAGGCTCATGTGTAGTCCTGAAAACGGCATTGTTCATTTTTTTCCCGAGGCTACTCTTCCATTCGGTATGTGTACCACTTCTTCTGTGTCCATTTATCTGTTGATGGACATTTTGTTTGCTTCCATGTCTTGGCTATTGTAAATACTGCTGCAATACACGATTTTCCATCCCGTGTCTTTTTTTTTTTAAGATTTTTTTTTAAATTAATTAATGAATTAATTTATTTATTTTTGGCTGTGCTGGTTCCTTGTTTCTGTGCGAGGGCTTTCTCCAGTTGCGGCAAGTGGGGGCCACTCCTCATCACGGTGCGCGGGCCTCCCACCATCGCGGCCTCTCCCGCTGCGGAGCACAGGCTCCAGATGCGCAGGCTCAGCAGCTTTGGCTCACGGGCCCAATTGCTCCGCGGCATGCGGGATCCTCCCAGACCAGGGATCGAACCCGTGGCCCCTGCCTTGGCAGGCAGACTCTCAACCACTGCACCACCAGGGAAGCCCCATCCCGTGTCTTTTTGATTCTGACTTTCACAGGTGAAAGGCCCAATAGTGGGACTTCCGGATCATATGGTGACTCAATTTTTACCTTTAAATGCGCTGCCATTCTGTTCCTATTATTGGCCGTTACCAGTTTACATCCCACTTAGACCGAGAGGTTACGCTATTCTCCACAACTTCTTCAACATCTATTGTTTGTAGACTTTTTGCTGATGGTCATTCTGACTGGTGTGAGGTGATACCTTTGTGTAGATTGGATTTGCATGCGTCTCATATTTCCTGATGTTTTGCGTTTATCAGTGTCCTTTTCACTTTTTTTTTAAGATTGAGCGAAACGTACAACTTCTAACTGCCTTCTTGAAAAATTTGCTGCGTTTGGATTTTTTTGGCCATTCCCTTCCCCAGGACATTTTTTGAGGGCATGAGTCATTTACAGCCCTGCAGTCCTTGTGAATATTAGTGACCATTAGCAGTAGATTTAAAGCTGCTGTTTGAGGAAACGGCTTTTGGGTGGCAGGATTTCTACGTTGCCAACTCTGCTTGCTAGGGAAACAGAACTTCGCTGCAAGTTGTGGTTTTAGGTTGCAGATTAGAGTGGAATGTGCCAGGACAAACCCCCATAAGTTTAACCTCCGTAATTCTTGTCTGTCTCTTTAAGTTGTAGTTTTTATCAGAGCAAATTTGATTGAAAAAAAATTTTTTTTTGTAGGAGTACAGAATCTTGTTCATTTACACATATACCTATATTTATTGATCTTTGGGTCCTTTTCCATGTAGGTTGTTACAGAGTGTTGAGTAGACCACTCTTGGTATTCCATAGGTCTTTGGGGATTATATATTTTATATGTATTAGTATATGTGTGTTAACCCCAATATCCTAATTTATCCATTCCTCACACGTTTTCTTTGGCTTAACCATAAGTTTGTCTTCTCAATCTGAGATTGCCTTTCTCTATGGAAATATGTTCATTTTTATGAATTTTCAGATAACATAAGGGACATCATAGGGCATTTGTCTTTCTCATTCTGACTTACTTCACGTTGTGTGATTATCTCTAGGCTCCTCTGTGGTGCTGCATATGCCATTCTTTTATTTTTTTCCGTGACGGATATTCCATTCTGTCCATATTACCACTTCTTCTTTGTCCATTCATCTGATTATGGACCTTTTTTGTGTTTCCATGTCTTGGCTATTTCAGTATTGCTGCAGTGCACATTTGCCTGCCTCTGTCTTTCCGATTCTTGTGGTCTTAGGTTATAGGCCCAAAAGGTGCCCTGCCGCATCATATGGTAGCTCAATTTTTACGTTTTAAAGCAGCTCCGTTCAGTTTTCGTTAGTGCTGTTACCACTTTACATTCCACCAGCATCTAGAAATTACAGAGTTCTCTAAAAGCCCTTAGCATTTATAGTTTGTAGACTTTTTGCTGATGGTCATTTGACTGGTGTGAGCTGAAACGTTTTCACGTTGGATTTGCATGTGGCTAATAATTCCTTATACTGAACTTTAGGCATGTCCTCTTTTTTCTTTTCCTTCTTTTTTAAAGAGTGACTACAACTTCCCTCTTCGTATTGACTTCTTGAAAAAGTTGTAATGTGTAGAATTTTCTTGCCTATTCCCTACCCCAGGGCATTTGTTGAGGGCAGGTGTCATTTACAGCCCTGCAGTCCTTGTGACTATTAAGCAACCATTAGCACTTGGTTTAAAGCTGCTGTTATGGGAAACAACCACAAGGCGGCAGCATTATTACGTTCTCAACGCTTGTTACTAGTGCAAAAGAGTCTTCCTGAAAGTAGTGTTCCAAGGTTGTAAATTAGAGTGGAATGTGCTGGGACAAGCCCCCAGAAGTTTATGTCACCTTACTTATGTTTGTTTTTTAAATTTAATTTCTATTTCTTATCGGAGTAAATTTGATTAGAGTGTTGTGGTTTTCTGGCTGTACAGAATCTGCTCAATGATTCATACATATGTCTGGTCATCTTCGGATCCTGTTACCTTGTATGTTATTACAGAAAGTTGAGTAGACCTCCCTTGGTATTTGGTAGGTGTTTTGTCTTTATATATTTTATATGTATTGGTGAGTATATAATTCATATGGTTTATATGTTATATGTTTATATACATTTAACATACATTAGTATATCTATGTTAGCCCCATAGTCCTAATTTATCCATCCTCCCACCTTTCATTTTGGCTAACCATTAGTTTGTTTTATAAGTCTGTGAGTGTCTTTTTCTGTGAAAATATGTTTATTGGTAGCAACCTTAGGCTAACATGTATACAAGATATCATAGGATATTTATCATTCCCTCTTGACTTACTTAAGCTAATATGATTATTTCTAGGCTCATGTGTAGTCCTGAAAACGGCATTGTTCATTTTTTTCCCGAGGCTACTCTTCCATTCGGTATGTGTACCACTTCTTCTGTGTCCATTTATCTGTTGATGGACATTTTGTTTGCTTCCATGTCTTGGCTATTGTAAATACTGCTGCAATACACGATTTTCCATCCCGTGTCTTTTTTTTTTTAAGATTTTTTTTTAAATTAATTAATGAATTTATTTATTTATTTTTGGCTGTGCTGGTTCCTTGTTTCTGTGCGAGGGCTTTCTCCAGTTGCGGCAAGTGGGGGCCACTCCTCATCACGGTGCGCGGGCCTCCCACCATCGCGGCCTCTCCCGCTGCGGAGCACAGGCTCCAGATGCGCAGGCTCAGCAGCTTTGGCTCACGGGCCCAATTGCTCCGCGGCATGCGGGATCCTCCCAGACCAGGGATCGAACCCGTGGCCCCTGCCTTGGCAGGCAGACTCTCAACCACTGCACCACCAGGGAAGCCCCATCCCGTGTCTTTTTGATTCTGACTTTCACAGGTGAAAGGCCCAATAGTGGGACTTCCGGATCATATGGTGACTCAATTTTTACCTTTAAATGCGCTGCCATTCTGTTCCTATTATTGGCCGTTACCAGTTTACATCCCACTTAGACCGAGAGGTTACGCTAATCTCCACAACTTCTTCAACATCTATTGTTTGTAGACTTTTTGCTGATGGTCATTCTGACTGGTGTGAGGTGATACCTTTGTGTAGATTGGATTTGCATGCGTCTCATATTTCCTGATGTTTTGCGTTTATCAGTGTCCTTTTCACTTTTTTTTTAAGATTGAGCGAAACGTACAACTTCTAACTGCCTTCTTGAAAAATTTGCTGCGTTTGGATTTTTTTGGCCATTCCCTTCCCCAGGACATTTTTTGAGGGCATGAGTCATTTACAGCCCTGCAGTCCTTGTGAATATTAGTGACCATTAGCAGTAGATTTAAAGCTGCTGTTTGAGGAAACGGCTTTTGGGTGGCAGGATTTCTACGTTGCCAACTCTGCTTGCTAGGGAAACAGAACTTCGCTGCAAGTTGTGGTTTTAGGTTGCAGATTAGAGTGGAATGTGCCAGGACAAACCCCCATAAGTTTAACCTCCGTAATTCTTGTCTGTCTCTTTAAGTTGTAGTTTTTATCAGAGCAAATTTGATTGAAAAAAAATTTTTTTTTGTAGGAGTACAGAATCTTGTTCATTTACACATATACCTATATTTATTGATCTTTGGGTCCTTTTCCATGTAGGTTGTTACAGAGTGTTGAGTAGACCACTCTTGGTATTCCATAGGTCTTTGGGGATTATATATTTTATATGTATTAGTATATGTGTGTTAACCCCAATATCCTAATTTATCCATTCCTCACACGTTTTCTTTGGCTTAACCATAAGTTTGTCTTCTCAATCTGAGATTGCCTTTCTCTATGGAAATATGTTCATTTTTATGAATTTTCAGATAACATAAGGGACATCATAGGGCATTTGTCTTTCTCATTCTGACTTACTTCACGTTGTGTGATTATCTCTAGGCTCCTCTGTGGTGCTGCATATGCCATTCTTTTATTTTTTTCCGTGACGGATATTCCATTCTGTCCATATTACCACTTCTTCTTTGTCCATTCATCTGATTATGGACCTTTTTGTGTTTCCATGTCTTGGCTATTTCAGTATTGCTGCAGTGCACATTTGCCTGCCTCTGTCTTTCCGATTCTTGTGGTCTTAGGTTATAGGCCCAAAAGGTGCCCTGCCGCATCATATGGTAGCTCAATTTTTACGTTTTAAAGCAGCTCCGTTCAGTTTTTCGTTAGTGCTGTTACCACTTTACATTCCACCAGCATCTAGAAATTACAGAGTTCTCTAAAAGCCCTTAGCATTTATAGTTTGTAGACTTTTTGCTGATGGTCATTTGACTGGTGTGAGCTGAAACGTTTTCACGTTGGATTTGCATGTGGCTAATAATTCCTTATACTGAACTTTAGGCATGTCCTCTTTTTTCTTTTCCTTCTTTTTTAAAGAGTGACTACAACTTCCCTCTTCGTATTGACTTCTTGAAAAAGTTGTAATGTGTAGAATTTTCTTGCCTATTCCCTACCCCAGGGCATTTGTTGAGGGCAGGTGTCATTTACAGCCCTGCAGTCCTTGTGACTATTAAGCAACCATTAGCACTTGGTTTAAAGCTGCTGTTATGGGAAACAACCACAAGGCGGCAGCATTATTACGTTCTCAACGCTTGTTACTAGTGCAAAAGAGTCTTCCTGAAAGTAGTGTTCCAAGGTTGTAAATTAGAGTGGAATGTGCTGGGACAAGCCCCCAGAAGTTTATGTCACCTTACTTATGTTTGTTTTTTAAATTTAATTTCTATTTCTTATCGGAGTAAATTTGATTAGAGTGTTGTGGTTTTCTGGCTGTACAGAATCTGCTCAATGATTCATACATATGTCTGGTCATCTTCGGATCCTGTTACCTTGTATGTTATTACAGAAAGTTGAGTAGACCTCCCTTGGTATTTGGTAGGTGTTTTGTCTTTATATATTTTATATGTATTGGTGAGTATATAATTCATATGGTTTATATGTTATATGTTTATATACATTTAACATACATTAGTATATCTATGTTAGCCCCATAGTCCTAATTTATCCATCCTCCCACCTTTCATTTTGGCTAACCATTAGTTTGTTTTATAAGTCTGTGAGTGTCTTTTTCTGTGAAAATATGTTTATTGGTAGCAACCTTAGGCTAACATGTATACAAGATATCATAGGATATTTATCATTCCCTCTTGACTTACTTAAGCTAATATGATTATTTCTAGGCTCATGTGTAGTCCTGAAAACGGCATTGTTCATTTTTTTCCCGAGGCTACTCTTCCATTCGGTATGTGTACCACTTCTTCTGTGTCCATTTATCTGTTGATGGACATTTTGTTTGCTTCCATGTCTTGGCTATTGTAAATACTGCTGCAATACACGATTTTCCATCCCGTGTCTTTTTTTTTTTAAGATTTTTTTTTAATTAATTAATTTATTTATTTATTTATTTTTGGCTGTGCTGGTTCCTTGTTTCTGTGCGAGGGCTTTCTCCAGTTGCGGCAAGTGGGGGCCACTCCTCATCACGGTGCGCGGGCCTCCCACCATCGCGGCCTCTCCCGCTGCGGAGCACAGGCTCCAGATGCGCAGGCTCAGCAGCTTTGGCTCACGGGCCCAATTGCTCCGCGGCATGCGGGATCCTCCCAGACCAGGGATCGAACCCGTGGCCCCTGCCTTGGCAGGCAGACTCTCAACCACTGCACCACCAGGGAAGCCCCATCCCGTGTCTTTTTGATTCTGACTTTCACAGGTGAAAGGCCCAATAGTGGGACTTCCGGATCATATGGTGACTCAATTTTTACCTTTAAATGCGCTGCCATTCTGTTCCTATTATTGGCCGTTACCAGTTTACATCCCACTTAGACCGAGAGGTTACGCTAATCTCCACA
>NW_028122098.1:0-52656 GCF_965194805.1 Balaenoptera borealis | reverse complement strand
TTTCCGAATAAAGTCATATTCCTTGCCTCAACACCTCATCTCCGACTTATTGGCCTGTCGTGCGGCAAGCACAGCAAGCTTGGGCTTGGTAACATCTTTACTCAGGACACGGTGTCACAAAATGGGACATTGTTTTCTGTTTGTTTGTTTTGTTTTTGTGTTTTGTGTTTGTTTTGGGCTGGACCACGTGGCTTGTGGGATCTTAGTTTCTCGACCAGAGATCGAACCCGCGCTCCCTGCAGTGGAAGCTCGGAGTCCTAAGCAATGGCCTACCAGGGAATTCCCATGGGACACTGTTACCTTGCAGTCATGGTCCTCACCTTTGTGAGACAGAGGTAGTAGTGTAGCAGGATTGAGAACGTTGTAAAGTTTAAGATAAAGATTAGGTGGTGAAAGCAGGATTTCACAGGAAGTGAATCTAGTGACACTTGGAGTGAAACGTTGTCAATTCAGAGTTAAGAAGACTGTGGACAATGTGTGGAGTTTGCAAATAAACTTCATTTTCTAGAGTCAAATCTGCCAAGGCTTCCACTAAATTTGCAGTTGTGGCTATAACCTTAAGACAACTGAGATAGGCATAAGCAACTGACTCAAGTTGCATGCTATAATAGGCAAAAGGCCTATGTTTACTACCATGCTCACATAGTTCCGCGGGGCCTGATTATGCCATTCATGCACAAATAAAGTAAAAGGTTCTGCATAACCTAAAGTTAATCTATTAGGTAGAGATCTCTTTGCTAACTTAAAAGGGCGAATATATTTTGCCTCCAGTGGAGATCTCACCTTAAAGTTTCCGGATCAACCTGAACCTGATCATTTGGGTAACCCTAAGGCAGGCAGCTCTTGCAGTGCTTGTTTTAGCCTTATAAAAGCCTGCTTATGTTTATCTTCCCAAGCAAAGGATTCAGGGACTAAATCTTTAATAAGTTCATAGAGTGGAAGAGGTAACAGAGAAAAATTTGGAACCCAGAGCTTGCAATAACCAGCTAAACCTAGAAATCCACAATGCTAGCACTTAGTTGTGAGTCTAGGAAGTTCCTGTATCAGCCTAATTCTCTCTGGAGATAGCTGAATTCCTTCAGTGCTTAGATTATGTCCTAGGTAATGAACAGTATCTAGAGATAACTGTAATTTTTCCTTTGTGTTCTTTCTCAGCTAACTGTTGCAGGAAATAAATGGAATCTTTTATGCATGCCTTATGGAATCTTTACAGTAGCTGAGTACAGCAGGAGGTTATCTCCATATGGTAAAAAGGTTGATTTCTCAGGGAACTAGAGGGTACTTAAATCTTGGTGAAGTACTTGGGAGAAAAAAGAAGGGGTCCCAGTGAACCCTTGAGGCATAAAAGTGCAGGTATATTGTTGATTGTTCCAAGTAAAGGCATATAGATATTGGCTGTTGGGTCTCCGGGATGCTGAAGAAAGGTGAACAAAGGTCTCCAACAGTAAACCATTCCAAGTCAGTTGAAACTTGTGACAGAAGGGTGGCTAGGTTTGGAACAACAGGAAAACAGGGAATAACTATTTTTATTAACAGCTCCCAAGTCCGGGACAAATCGCCATCCTGCCAGGTTTCCAACCAGGCAAGATTGGCATGCTGCAGGGACGAGTACAGGAATGACTATCTCCCGGGAAATTAAGTCTTCTACAATAGGTGTGAGACCTTGTATGACCGCAGGCTTTAATAGTTGTTGAGGAAACCTAGGGAGAGGTTTAGCTACACCTATCTGAATCTTTATAGGTTTGCATTTTTTTATTCTTCTGATGTTAACACTGTCAGAAGTAGCCCCCAAATTTGCAGGCATCTCCACCAAATTAGAGAACTTGTGCTGAACTTCCTCTTTTATGTCCAGGACAGATTGTAAGGAACATAAATAATCAGGTTCAGGTTGATCAGGAAACTTTAAGGTGAGATCTCCACTGGAGGCAAAATGTACTGACCCTTTTAAGTTAGAAAAGAGATTTCTACCGAATAGATTAACTGGGGCTATATTGCATAGCAAAAAGGAATCTTGGTTGAGATAAAAATTCTCTCTGAACTTTATTAGGTACTCCCACTATGGAAACATCCTCTTGACTCAGAGGGACCTGTTGTTCTTTGAGGGTGGGATTTAGAGTAGAAAGCACAGCTCTGGTTAGGGCTAGGGATAGGGTGTTAAAGGGTTAGGTAATTATGTTTACAGTTAGGGTTAGGGTTTAATGTAGATTTCAAAGTAAAATATGAGAGTGGGGTTTAAAGTAGAAAGCATAGCTCCAGTATCAACTAAAATTTGGCAGTTTTTCATCAATTTTCATTCTATTTTCCTCTGGGCTGTTTAAGGTAATTGCTGGTAATAGTTTACCAGAGAACCTCTGGAGTTCTGCCAACTAGGGGAGAGGGTCATGGGGGGGCCCTGCCTTTGAGACAGATATGAGAGCATTTGTGAAGAGTTTGCATAGCACCTTTGAGGACACCTTTTTGTCCAGTGTCCTCACTGATTACAAATGAAACATTAACTTTGGGTCATCGAATTGATCATGGACCCCTAGGAGGTTGTAATGGGGGAGGCCTAGGTGTTATTTTGTGTCTCTTGCCTTAGAGCTGTTGTAACTGTAAGGCTATGAGCTTGGTGGATTTCTGTTTGTGATCTTGCTCCAAGGTCCTTTCAAAATGCTCAGCTATAGTCAGGAGTTCAGTCAGGCCTACAGCCTCCCAGCCTATTTTCTGCCCTTTTATCAATCCACTAATCTCAGAAGATAATCCATTTACAAAGAGGGCAGTTAAAGTAGGCTGAGTGGCCTTTTTATTGCTTGCAACCCCAAATGCTGTAAAAAGAGAGCCTACAAACTGGCTCGAAAGTCTTCCACAGATTCACCCCTCTTTTGTTTGTATGAGTGAATAACAGGCCAATCATTATTAGGCCAATTAATAATAGACCAAGTGTGAGCAGGGAAGATTTTAGGAATAGCTTATAAAAGGTTAGTTGTTATTCTGCAAGCCTTTTTAGGTTGAGGATCTTGAATATCATCCTAGGGATTATGTCATTTTGCTTCCCGCGTCCATTCTGGGGCTTCCCCCAGTCCTACCAACATGTGTACAAGTGGATAAAGATCTAGCAGTTTGGGGACATAGGCCGTGACAGTGACTCTAAATTCTTCAAAAAATGTTGGGGGTTCCTCCCTAGGTTTAGAGAATTCTTTGACTATAGCTCTCAGTTCAGTCTTTGACCAAGGGGTAAAGGACACCTGAGGGGGCTCACCTGCAACCTCAGCTAGTTTTACTTTAAATGGCAATTGTTAAATATTCTCTTGGGAATAGAAAAGTATTTCAGACAGAAAATGAGTAAAACAAGAGTACTCAGGTGAAAAAGGAAAGGGGGGGACAGTAGGAGTTAATTCTGCAGTCACATCTGTCCTATGGTCTTTTGTTTCAGGTACCTTTTTTCTCTTTAATTTTTCATTAGCTTTTTGTTCTATGTCTCTAAACGAAGCTATTTTGGAATCTTGAAACCTTCTGTAAACTTTTACATACCAATTAAAGCAGGCATCTCATTCTCCCTGTCCAATTTGGGAACCCTTGCTCTCTAGTGTTTTCCTTAAATGAACAATCTTGTCTAACTGGAACATTCCCCACGAAGACCACTGTAATTCTAGATCAATATTAGTATAATTTTGCCATCTTTCTAAATATCTACAGCCTCCAGGACCATAGTTCTCAAATATAAAATAAGCAGGTGTGCCAGAAGCTGGCATTCTCAACTCTTTGGTGATAAAGGATCTCATTTCCTTAGCTAGCCTTTGTCAACCCAAACGAACACACAAAAGAACTGCGCCTTAATATATCAGCAGTAACAAAGAGATGTTACTATGTCCTGGCCAAAAGAAGGCCTGGTATGCACCACCACCAATTCCCAGGGATCCCTGGACTGAGGAAAAAGATCCAACCAGCAAATCCCAAGGAATGGGGACTGCAAACTGATGCCTAACAAAATGGAGAACTATAGCCGCCACCAAAAGTTCCAAGCATGGAAACTGAGGGCTGATGCCAAACAGATGGGGAAGTGCAGACTACACTGCCAGCAGTGCCCAATGTGGAATCCAGGGAACAAAATTAGGGGCTAGGCTTTACCACTCAAAAATATACTGGCAATAACCAAGAGATGTTACTGTGTCCTGGGAATTTCCCTCTGAAAGGCTAGGGGTTTGGCCTCAGGGAGAATCCTCTACCAGCCAAACTGACCTGTCCTGTAAAGGAAAGCCAGTTAGACTGCGAGCACAAACTCAATCAAAGAGAATGGAGCTCAAACCAAGAGGAGCTTACCAACAACCTTCAGGAATGGCAAGAAAGACAGTGAACTCAAAGGAGTTGTGGGCACCACACCTGTTTCTCCTTGTCCCAAATGTTATCAGAAATTTGCTTCAGATCCCATCACTGCCACCAATATATTTATCTTTTTCTTTTTAAAAAGATAAGCAATTAATCATAAAATCATCCTGTTAGCAGGAGGAATCATAAGAGTGGATTTTAGAAAAGTGCACATACATATTTTTATACAGAACATTTCCGGAGGGATACATATTCAACGGTTAGTGGCCACCTCTGAATGCCACTGATGTATTAAAAAACAAAATTTAACTGAGTAAATTTGAAGATTTACTTTGAATTTTGAATAAATTGGCTTTATTAAACGATTCATGAATCAGGCAGCATCTCATCTGATAGAAAGGGAGATACTCCAACGGGTTACACAACATGGAAGGCTTTTTGTTTTTTGGCCACGCCACATGGCATGTGGAAATCTTAGTTCCCTGACCAGGGATCGAACCCATGCCCCGTGCATTGGAGGAGCAGAGTCTTAGCCCCTGGACCACCAGGGAAGTCCCAGAAGGCTTTTAAAGTAAAGAGGGTGGGACAAGGAAAGAAAGTCATCATCAAGGGAAAAAATGAAAGTTCACTGGAGGAAAGTGAAACTTCAGGTGACAATGGCTTCTCATTGGCTGAACTGTGGAATTTTCTATTAGCTATTTCTATTTTCTATTTCTTGTTGCTGGCCGGGAAGGAAGTCTTCCCTCCTCCAGCTGGGGTAGTAAAGTGGTTGCACTTCCTGTTTGGGGTCAGTAAATGACCTCTTCCTGTTGGGGTAATTGATGATGAGTGACACGGCATGAGAGCTCCCTCTACGGGCCTTCCAGACTCCAATTCTAGTTGAGGTTTCCTTTTGTTAACATTCACAGCATGTTTTATTGGCAGGAGGATTCACAATGAGGGAGAAAAGGCCACAAGACTCACCATAAAGAAGGCTCAGAAATTCCTGGGTGGGTCCAAGGGAGGCACAAGGTGGCTGTGGGGTCAGCTGGTGGCCACAATGATCACATGGTTCCATCTGATGGGTTTGCAGCTCGATGTGGAATAGTGAATAAAAGGGTCAGTTCATCCTATCAGAGAAACATGAAACTGAGATAAGCTTCCCACTGCTGGAAGCATCATGAGCCTTCAGAAAAGAACAGAGAACATGTCTAAAGGGTTTGGGAACATCAGAGTCATATCTCCTCAGAGTGGGACTCCCCAGGCTCTCCAGGTCTCAGTTCCCAACTCTCCCTCAGGGACAAAGCCTCCTCACCTCTGTCCTTGTCAGCTCACTGCTCCCTAGAGGTCCTGCCTATCCCTGAGGACTTAGGTTTCCACGGAGACAGGTTGGTTGAGACCTAGTGATACAGTTGACCAACCTGAAACGCAACAGTTCCCACCACCCTGGGGCAGTTGGGCTCAGGGACACGTGGCTCTGGACCCCATGTGGAGGGTGTTCTTGCACGTCAGCTGTGCCCCAGAAGAGCCAGTAACGCCTGTAGCTGTCCAACTGATTCTCAGGGTATTTTCCTGGGAGAGCCCTTGGTCATCTGACCTCCTATCCAGGAAGCCCCGTGACTTTCTGACTGCTGCCTGTCACGCCAACAACACACCTGTGAAGGTTCTGCTCTGCATGGCCATCTGTCCACCAGGCCCCCCCTTCTAGGGACCCAGATGCTAGGACCACCCAAATGCTGAAGGAGTGTCCACCTGCCTAAGGTACAGACACCCCTGTATCCATCTGCATGATTTCTACTGGGAATCAACAACATTTATGGGGATTCTTTGGCCCTAAAGAACAGACCAACCTGATAGAAGCAATGCAATGATTCACAATTACCAAGGTCAATGCACATATACAGGGGCCCATAGCCCCAGATGCCCCACTCACAATTCACATGGGTGTCCCATACGTACCCACCGATGCCCAAATATTCTTGCTTCATACATACATACATCCAAACACGCACAACAGTGGTGTGCTGGTAAGTGCTAAAAAACTCTCCGAGAAAGGTGGGAAAGACTTCACTTATGCTATCTACATGGTATAAATATTCCCAGCATGACCAATCGCAAGCTACCCACTTGCCATCACTGAACACAGAGCTGGGAAGAGATATGCACCATTGACTATCCCAAGATAGTATGAACAAGTTCCAGCACATCCCATACCTTTTCCTATGAATTTGTGCACACAATCCACTTACACCCCAAGTAGAACCCTCAACCCCCACCACAGATATATAACCAAAAGGATACCACATATACATATGTGTTTGTACATATACATATATATATATATATATCCTGAACACACACGTACATTTCTACCCTCACCCTGAATAAATACACAAACAGACCACCTCTTACTACCTAAATTTTTACAGACGAAACCTTACTCACCCTGAATATTCACATTCCACTCTCACAACTATATATACACACACAACATGGGCCTGAAAACAAACATGTGCAACCAATATGCCATCCAGATGTACACACTGAGTACCTAAACACACAGGCTCACCAAGTACACAACTGTCTCATGTGCAACCCAAAAAAGACCCATATGCAGTCCCACAGCCCTAAAATACATATACTCCAGGATTCCTGCATACACACATAACCTACACCGTCTACTGGTTTCCAAACACACAAACTAAACTCTCACATCCCCCAGAATACATACCCCAGAAGCCCCAGGAACTCAAAAACACACACAGCCACAAATAACCTATTCTTATCAAATACAGCTGACCCTTGAACAGCTTGGGGGTTAGGGCGCCAACCCTCCATGCAGTGGTTCTGCCTCCATGGATCGTGTAGTAGTCCTGTAGTATTTACTGGAAAAAAAATCCACTAGAAGTGGACCCGTGTGGTTCAAACGTGTGTTGTTCAAGGGTCAACTGTACATATAAGTCCACCTCACTAATACTGAGAACACACATACAAGCAACACCACTAAATTCTTCAGGCATTACATTTGGAAATAGACACATAGAGGACTCTAAGCCTCCTGATATACTCACAAATCACAAATACACACACCCACAAACTACTCATGACTATACACCCCAAATGCTCAGACACACTCAAAACAGAAAAACACCGACAACCTCTGCAGTCTTACTAATATACATACACAATTCTCACACACGTATGGACACACACATGCAAATATTCCCAAGCCCTGAACATACAGATCCCCTCCCAAACACTATACGTTATGCTACCTCTCCAGAATACAAGCTCCCCACCACCACCCCAACATATCAACTGTATATGTGGGGGGGGTGTTTATATATATATATTTCTACCCTCACCCCGAATATATAGACAGACCACCTCTTACTCCTACCAAACACATGTATAAACACCCTAGCATTCTCCAAAGAAATACACTTTGAATACTCCTAACAACTCCATACCTTATGAACAAACTTTGATAATGCATGAACCTGATGATGGACACACACACAGATTAGAATACACAAGTAAGATACATGGAAGTGTCTCCAGCAAACCATTTATGAAACAACTTCCGTATATCAAATGATCCCTAGCTATTAGGAGCCAGCTCACACATATGCAAGTACTAACAAATACCCATATCACATATTTCTAATATATAGAAATGCAATTGTCCAACTTCCCTGTAGAAACATAGAACCCCACCTCTTTATCAGATACACATATACTCACTTCCCAAAATACATAAGCTTCAGAGGCTCCTACTGAAAATTACAAATGCACAGCCTCAGCAAATATTCCTCCAAGTGGCCATGCCCCTTGAATACACACACAAACTCATTTAACACATAACTCTCCACAAGTCCCAAATAGAACCACAGTTACCCAGAACACTACAAATATGCAATAATATCACCCTATATGCCCTTTGTTCCAAATACACATACAGTACCACACTACTGGCATATACATAACCCCACATTCCCAACCTCTCACACACAATTAACTCTGCCATCTTGCAGAATACAGAATCATACAAACACAACATACCTACATATACAACATCCACCAGTCCCATAAAATAGTCACAGACTTGCCCTCTACACATCCAAATATACATAGACAGCTCCTGAAAATGCACCCACACAAACATCCCATAACCATACAACGTGCCCTGAATACACAAATGATCATCCTACATTCCCCAAATATACAAAATAAACAGACTGGACACCCAAAGTAATATACACCACTACTTTTCCTGACATTGCCCTTATGCATATGCAGATAATCCTTCCAAATCCACCATTAGACACACATAAATCCCCAAATTCATGGGTGATAAAAACACATGTAAACATATTCCCCAAACACCTAATTACAAACACCTAACCACCAACTCCTTGAGTATGCCTGCGTCACATCTCAACACCCTCCAAGTACAACACTCACTCTTACACACTCTCACAAAAACACAGGCATGACCTCCCTTCAGACACAAACATCCACAGACAAAACCAACCCACACCTTTGACTACATATCAGATTCCCACCAACCAATTAAATATGTACAGACCCCATCTATGCTTGCAAATCAATCATGATCTGACATCAGACTACAAATACATGTTTATTACCACATTCAGCAAAGTTGCTCCCATCACTGACAAAAGAATGCAGTTTGGACATAAGTGTTGATTGATGTTTTTATGATAAGAAGGAAGACACTAGTGAAACCATGAGTGTGTTCCTTCGATCTTCACTCATTTTCCAATCACCTGAGCTACACCTTTGGAATCAGATGAGGGTTTTCAACTTGCAAGAACGTCCCTCTAGCTTTTGTACTCTTCAGAACGCGCAGCCTAGAACGGCACCTGTTTAATAGCTCACACACACTACTTACCCCCCACCGTAGGCCCCGCAATCACTGAACCCTTCATGCAGCCGGCTCCCCAGTGGTGCCAATAACCCTGGGGTAAACCCCTCAAAGGAATCGAGCTCTATGGGGGCGTGAATCCACATTGTGGGGAGTCTCCTTACACGGACAAGGGCACAAATAACCCACAGGGTGAACAACAGCGCAGAGCGGTGACACCTGAGGGGTGAAAAGTCCCCGTACCCCTTACCTCAGGGTTCCTAGAATTGACTCCAGAGGCGGCCATGACAGGCCCCGCCCCCGCTGGACAGCCGTTGGGGCCCCAACCTCCGCGCTCGCGCATGCGCTCCTGTCTTCTGGAGCCGAGCCAACTGCCCCAACAGACGCCAGGAGCTGTTGGAGGACGGCGGTCCGCGTGCCTGAGAGCCCCGCCCCAGTGGGCGTGCGCAGGCGTGCGCAGGCGTGCAGGCGCGGGGCACGCGGGGATCTGTTCCAGGAGGTCTCTGCAGGAGAGGAGAGAAATGCAGGGTCGGGCACGCTACGCAGCATCTCTGGCGACGCTCCTTGCCGGGAACCTTCGTGACGGTGTCTTCTTAAAACCAGCTCTTGTGAGATGTGCACTCGTGATTTTTCTATTGCACACCTGAAACCCATGCACTTAGCTACAAAGAGTTCTGGAGAGCTCCGCTCTAAGCACAGTAGCCTCAAATTGGGGCAAGTGCTTTCATGCCCTTTGGACTGCAGTTCCTTGGTTCTTCTTTATGCCTTTCAAAAAACAGTAGGTCCTTTTTCCTAGCAAGCCTGAAGTTTCCGCTAAAGAACAATTCTAGCAAAGAATTCAGACCTGGGAAACACTCTTAAGATACTGTCTCCTGACTCCATTCCTAGAGTTTTTCCAAACGCATTTACTCTACTAGAATATTTTTTCTCAGTGTATTTAATACACGGAGGTTTTTCAATAAATGTTGATTCACAGGTGTTTCCTTTGTACGGTTTTTTTTTTTTTTTTTAATAACTTTGAGAGAGAGTGGACAATCTGGGCCAATTTCAACACAGCAGGTAGTATGGGAACAATTTTACTTTCCCTCCCTCCTTTTTTGTAATATCTTGCAGACTTTCAGTTGGCATTAAAAACAACAACAACAACAAAAATAGTAGCAGGATCAACTTACTGACCTGACTTTGTAATACTTCCCAAAGAAACTTCAATCATCAGATCCTCTTTCTGGTCAATTGCAAGATTAGAGCATTTCTCACTCAACAGAATGCCTCTGAAAACCCCTCACATCTAACAGCACTAAGCGCCTCCAAGTGCACAGACTTGAAAACTCCACAAGACACAAACATGGTATCTCTTCGTTTCTTTAACGTTTCGTGATTGAGTGGAAGATGAACTGTCTTCTGAGGCTTGTGATGCATGTCCAGAGATGTTTTTTCTCAGTAGTCAATGCCTGCCCGCAGCCTCTGTGCAGGAATAGTCAGAGATCATGATCCAAAGGACTTTTAGATACTCCCTTCTGTGACTACTCTTCCCAAATTACATTTGGGCTAATTTGATTATCTCTGTCTCTGGGGTGTAGGATTTTGAAGTATTACAAAAGTGATTGCAGAATTGGGACTGGCTAATTTTTGCACAGTGCAATTTTTGTATCAGCGGCCTTGAGAAGAGTCCTTCAAATACTGTATCAGAATTATGAGTGAGAATCTTGTAAATAATTGGTTGAATGACTGAACAAAGGGAGGAAGCAACAAGGAAGCCTGCCTTTCTCGAGTGCCTGGGTACAATATTTTGCCTCACCATCCCTCTAGTATGAAGTTATTGGTTGAAAATCATATGAGTTTTCCTTCATTGTAAAAGCTCCAGTACTGAGCGATATTCCCAAACTGTTTATTTTTTTTCAGTCCCCGACAGGAGTTTCTTTAGATATAAAGTTCACCATGCTGTTGCTTGAAATAGTCTCACCTTATCTTCTCATCTTCTTCTGAGTCAATTTTTCCTAACAAGGGGCAAGGAACTTCTTAAGCACCAACAGGAGTCTTTTTCACACTGTGGAACAGTCCTTCTAAACCTCTGTTTCCTTCCCCAACACCCCACAATCAGTTGGAGTTCTACTGCAGCTACAGCAGTGAGAGAATCTCGTCTCGCAAGAGATTTGGTTGCCATCCTCTGAGGTTTTCAGCCTTCATCTCCCTTGACAAGTTTCCTAACAGTCCTCTCTTCTCACAACACAAACCACGAATACTCTTTCATATCATTTTGATAGTGGTAAACTGACTGACATGGATTCTCAATATGAAAATAATAATCAGACAAGTTTTGTAAAAGGAATGCTACCATCATTCCCATGCAGATGGGGCCATATGCAACGATGAGCCTAGATTGTAAAGAGCAAGTGTATGTAATGCAGACAGGAAATTAACAAACTTGTAAGCAGGGCTTGCAGGCTAGGATTTAGATGGAAGTGGGCTTGTCTGAATGGGGATTGGACACTGGTGGATAAACTCTTGGCATTGTGTCAAGGTGCACATCCATCTCATGGGTAGTGGACTTTTAACACCTAGAAAAACCAGGGCTCTAGGATGTTTAGTCCCTTTAACATAAGGAAAGAGAAGAAGATTTTCTGCCTTCTTGTTCCTTACTTCTGTCCTTACCCCTACTAAGCCAAGATGTTCAGTGCTATATGATGGCTCTTCCAAATCCATTTCATCCAAAGAGCCTGCAGATTTTGTGTATGTTTACAATTGTGTTTTCTGTTGGAGCCAAGATGCACACTTGAGTCTCGTCACTCCAAGTTCTCTTTCTCATAAGGATGAGTAACTGATAATAGCTTAGTATGTTCTAATTTTTTGGTAGTGTTGCCAGATAAAATACAGATTTCGAGTTAAACATAAATTTCAGATAAACAGGGAAAGAATTTGCAGTAAAACTATGTCCAAAATGTTGCATGGGACAAAGTTGTACTAAAAATGAATTCATTGTTTATGTGAAATTCAAAAGTCAAATTCAGTTAGGCATTTGTTACTTTTCTTTACTAGATCAAGCCACCCTATTCTTTCAGGTCTTTGAAATGTAAGAGACTAGAAATTGTTGTTCTAGGAATCTAGTGCAGAAACAGAGGAGCCACGATACCTGTACAAAGACAATCATTGGAAATATCCTCAGATATATAGGAACATATATGAATTTTCAACTAGAAAAAAAAATGAAGGCATTTTAAAAACTGAAAACAGATTGCCTTCGTTTTTAGTTGCATGACGTATCTCTGGGAAGATTTTAATGAAAGAGATAACACTGGTTTCCTCCGGGAAAGAGGATTGGGTTGACAGGGGAAAGAGGTGGGAGGAGGACTCGCCACTGCATATTCCATTTTGCACAATTTAATTTTGAACCATGAGAAGGTGTTACTCGCTTAAAATATTACACTAAAATCATTTAAAAGGTAAAAAACTAAATCTTTTACAACCATGGAATACTATGAGAAAGACATTTAGTGAATTCTGGTCTTGGACATGGGGGCTGCATGACGGTTTTTTGATGGACGGGGGCTTTCCAGCACAAAGGGTCATTAGTAAGGCTGGTCCTGCTGGATGTTGGTTGGAGCACAAGGACCACTCCCTTAGGAGTGATGTATATACAGCAGTCAAAGACACTGGATCTGCTGAGACAATCCTAATTTCAAATACTCAGTTCCATGTGGCCATAAATACCCAAGTGTTTATCAGACTAACAGTTCTGAATTTTGTTCAGAAAGTCTAGTCTCTGTTGAAGTAAGTCAAGAGCCAGGTAGGAAGCAGAGTGTGTTGAGGGACACAAAACTAGGTTGATGGAAAAAGAAGTGAAAGGAAGGGAACATCAAGTCCAACCTCGGTGCCTTGAATCAAAAAAACAGTTTATAAACTGCATAAAGAGGCACACGCCAATTGTGTTGCCACTGTGTGAGGTGGAAGGAACTTCCGGTTCTTGCCTACCT
The DNA here is from genome assembly GCF_965194805.1 of Balaenoptera borealis. NCBI lineage: Eukaryota > Metazoa > Chordata > Mammalia > Artiodactyla > Balaenopteridae > Balaenoptera > Balaenoptera borealis. The sequence continues at coordinate 39,513 of NW_028122098.1, read as the reverse complement.
GCCAGAGCCCTCGTGGAATGTCTCCCCACCCCCACCCTACCCAGACCCACGTGCCCTCTGCCCCTCCCTCACTGCAGAATGTTTAGATTCAAACCTGCCCCTCCTTCACTTGGATCCTGAGCGTCTGCTGAAGCAGGTCACTCTCTGGGTCCTGGTCTTGACTTTTCTCATTGAGGCTACCAGGCAGCAGTAGTCCGTGCCCAAGCCTGCAGGATGGCTTCAGAAGGAGGTAAGCCTATAGGCTGGGGGTGTGTTCTCAGAGACCCTGCCATCCCTCACATCCTTCGGGTTCACACGTGACACTTCACGGTGGGCACACAGTTGGACTGAAGTAGAGGGAGAAGAGAGCCCTGGACACACGAGGACATTTCACCTGGGGAGACTGGGGAGCCTGAAGAAACCTGAGACTGCACTGGGGAGGAGGGGTCATTGGAGGTGGATCAAGAGGAATTGCCCTGGCTATGGAGAAAGGATGGCAGCAGGCAGGTTGATTCTTTCTAGAAGGGAGACAAGCCACTTTGAAACGTGTGTGTAAGGATGTGTGTGATGTCCTGGTGGTGACACAGGGAGGGTCATGAGGAAAGCCTAGACCTGTCTTGTGTTCCTGAGGCACCTGAAGCTTGCCTCACCATATCTTTCTAAGGCATTTGAACAGGAGCATACTGTATCTAAGGGGGCCGTGGGGAGAGATGGTCTTGGTGAGAAAACTATTCAGTGGGGCTGTGTGTGGCCACACCTGCAGTGAAGTGTCCTCTCCGAGAGCTAGGCAGGAGGTTACTCTAACTGCCGCAGCCCACACCTCGTCCACTCCTCCCAGCCCAGAGCTCACTTCTCAGTTCAGGCAACTGTTGCTTTGGATTCAACAGGGGATGGGCAACCGTGTAACTTCAGCCAAGAGAGGGCTCAGATTCCTGAGTTGCTCTGAATTGTTCTTGCTTTTGTGGAATCGCAGTACTTCAGACCTACTTCATCTCGTCCCATATCTCATGGTGGACTCTCAGGCTGCCTTGAGAGGAAGAGTTTGTTCATATTTCATGTCACTCCTTCATGGACAGGGGACAGATGTGGAGTGGGGTTGTTATGGGTGGATTGTCTGTGAAGGCTGCTTCCTCTTTTAAAGGGGGAAGGAGTGTAGCCCAGGGGCAGGAAGACGATCTTCTGTGTTATTATTAAACGTCCTATGACACCTGTTCTAATTAATTAGGTGCACCGTGGTGTGTACCTTGTTCTCCTGAACAAGGATGTGTTCCAGACAACTTGATCGCCATGGCACCTGGCTTATGCCTGCTTCTTAGATTGTCTTTCCATTATTGGGAGCTGGAAGGGGAAGGACCACAGGCGGTCTGTCCTCCCACGACCAATGTAACATGACAATTCTTTGGCCCTTGTTTAATCCTCTGCAGCCATCACTGGCTGTGAAATGACAGAATCTAAGGGACACGCACCTACTTCTCAGACCCCCCCCAACCCGCACCGCCTCCTAGGAACAGAACTCCTGAGTGATGACAGTGACTCTGGGCACTGGGGAGGGGGTGGCAGGACCTGGCCCATGTTACATGTCTGCTGTGGGTTGTTCTGAGATGCAGGTGCATTCTGGGCCAGTGTTAAGGGTTTGTATCAAGATTCCATTAGAGAGATATTTTCCAGCATTTTGTTTTGTTTTGTGAGGCTAGGAAAGAAAGAGGGGATTTATACTGAGCATCAGGAAAAGGAGGACTGAGGAGGAGGTGGGGCCCCAATATTTTACACAGTGCCTGTCCACAAAGGGCCTTTGGGGGCCTAGAACTTACCTTGGAGAAGGTCCCTACCTGCTAGTACGCCGGCTGAGGGGCATTTCTCACAGAGCGGATGTCCACCCAGTTCCAGGTCTTGGGAGACAGCCTGTGAGGCTTAGGTGCCAGGGGGTGCCTTAGGGAGGCTCTCCAAGTCAGTGCTTGCTGAGGCGATTTCTTCTCGGCAGACAGGGTTCAGGGACCTTGGTGGATGGGCGCGGGGTCACCAGTGGAATAATTCTCAACTGGAGGTCAGGGCATGAAAATCACTTGAAGACATTTGCACGCTGCACAGTTTCCCTTGTCCAAGTGTCCCTCACCTGTGGAGATGTACACTCTGATGCCACAGAAAGCCTCGGTCCCACTTGCCCATTCTCCTCCTCCATTCACTCCTTTCCTTTGCCTCAACAGCATGTCCAGTGCTGGGAACGGATGTGACCATGAACCCCGGTGCCTCCTTGTCTACTTTCACGGCAGTGCCCTTCCCTCCACCCATTCCTGGCGCCCAGCACCGGCCACCCTGGCAGCAGCACCTGCCACGTCCCATCACCCCAGCATTCCCTCCTGGCAGCAGCCTGCTGCTGCCAGCTTTCCCCAGGACGCCTTTGGTGGTTAATGGTGGCCATGGCCCCAGTGTCCCTGGGGCTTGCAACCTCACTGTCCAAGTCAGGTCACAAGGGAGGACAGTGGAGGCCCCCCAGACTCAGACCTTTGTCGTTACTCAGGCCCCCCTCAACTGGAGCGTTCCAGGGGCCCTCAGCAGGAGTGCTGCATGTCCTGCACCCGTATTCATAGCAACCCCTGTGATGGGGACCGTTGTGACTGCTCCAGCTGTTGGAGTTAGTCAGGCTGGCAAGGGAGGCTGGACCCCAGGCTTTCCTCCTCAAGCTCCACCACCAGCTGCCCAGCTGGCCCCTATCATTCGCCCAGTGAACTCTGGGCCATGGCCACATGGCACTTCCAGGGAGCGCCGCCTGGCCACCAACCAGCCCAACGCCTCGCAGGATGGCTCCTCTAACACCCAAAGCGTGTACAGTAACTTCCGACGTTGGCAACACCTCAAGCCCCTGGCCCGGAGACACTTTCACCGGAGTCCTGATGCAGAAGCTTTTTCCTGCTTTCTCATGTGAGTGAACGCTCAGGGGGTCCTGAGCTTATGGGAGCTTTTAGATAAAGAGGAACTGGGGATGGACTCGCACGTTAGCTTTCTAGGGATACTGGAAGGAAGGTGTGAGGGCCATGTCCATGCTATGAGAAGGCACATTGTCGGTCACATGGGTGGGCCTACCAGTCCGTGACATCAGGACTGAAATGTGCCCTATCTCAACTGGCCCCACCACCCTGTGAGTCTGGCCAGCTTGCTCTTCCATGATTCTCATGGTAATATGGACTGAAGACTTGCAGTCAGAGAGGGTCGTGGTGTAAGGTGAGGAGCCAAGGAGTGGATGCCGCACTGTCCTGTGGTGCCGTGTCCTTCATACAGGACTTGAGCGTACATGGCCAGGGGAGGTCACTTCAGAGGAGGGGGAGGAGCGCGGGGCCCAGGAGGGCGCTTTATGCATGCCTCCACTTCGTTGTGGAGAATTCCACTAGGAACAGGGTGATGGTAGAGCTCTCCTAAGGGTGTGGGCTCTCTCCCACTAGACTTGTGAGCCTGGCAGGCATTTGCATCCTAAACCTCCGGTCCCTCGTAAAAAGGGGACAATTACACTTCACTCAGAGGACTGTGCAGAAGACTCCTTGGGCTAATCTATGAAGTGTTAGCAGATTGCTTGGCACATGCCACGCCTCATTGATGATAGTGATTTTTATGATGAAAATGCAGGCTTGAAGAGGAAAAGAGCTCCCCAAGGCAAAATGTCCCAGCTCTAGCCTGGGAGTGGATGGTCATCCTTGAGTGAGTGTGAGGCGGTGACAGCAGTGACCGGGAAGGCTTGTCTTTGCCCTCCCAGACACCCGCCTCTCACCCTCCTGTCGCTCAGTCATGCTGTGTTGAGTGATGTGTGGTCCACATTGTCGGGTGGGGTCAGGCAGGTGGGGGCTGGGCTGTGCCCAGAGACTGACCCCGAGGGCTTACAGCCCAGTGCTTCGATCCCTGGCCCGCCTGAAGCCCAGCATGACGCAGGAGGAGGGACTGTGGAGGGCCGTGCAGGAATGGCGGCGCATAAGCAACCTTGACCGGATGATCTACTACAAGATGGCGGAAAAGTGAGTCAGCGTCCTGGGCCCAGGGGCTGCGTGGAGGGTGAGGCGAGTGGGTGAGGGCAGGGTCTGGCCGTGAGGGTGCTCATCAGAGAGGACAGAGGAGAAGGGCTGTCACCCAGCACACGGTCCCCGCAGCCCAGGGGCCCTACTGTCCTCCAGAAACCCCTCCCTCACCTTGAGAGTTTGAGACTTCTGTCCTTCCTCCACCAGGAGCTCTGCCTTCCCCTGATTTTGACCTACCCTTGCCTTGATATGAAGGTCTTAGGACGGGGCAGGGTGAAGCTGTGAGTCCAGTAGGGGTCCAACTCCGGCCATATGGGCTGGGCCGGGGAAAGAGCTCCACCCGCCAGCCTGCTGCTTCCTTAGTGGTGGGTGGCTGGCGGCCACTGACATAGATTTGGGACCCCCTCTCCTTATGAAAAGTGGCCTAAGTGGGTACCCTGGAATCCCTGAAGAAGCTGGGGAAGCCAGCTGTCGTCAGCCCAAGGGTCTCCGGCCCTTCCAGTGTTTGCTCCATGGTAATCCCCTTGGTTAAAGAAACAAAACCAAACAAACGAGTGCCTCTCAGAGGAAAGGAAGGCCTCTCCTCTAAGCTCAGCATCCACATCGTCCAGCCTCTCCTGGGCCCTGTCTCCAGGTTTATCTTCCAGGACTCTCATTCCCAGCCCAGGGTCCTGGATTCGGGCAAGGACCCCTGTGGGGAACACATGCCTGTTCCAGCCTCTGGCTGTCAGCCCTTCATGTGGTTCTGGATGGGGATGGGGGGCATGAGGAGGGTGCCCCCTGGGTCAGCCATGTGTCCCGTTGACCTGGTTCAATTCAGCGACCTGGGTCTATGCTGTTGAATGCCCTCCAGTGCTGGTGAGGCAGGAAGGGTCCCAGATCTTGTTATCACTTCCAGGAGCAGCTCTCTGCTGTGGACAGCACCTCACAGGGCCTTGACGGCCCCAAGGCACATCCTCTCCCAGTGCCTCATTCTTGGCTGCCTTTGTTGGGCTCCAGAACCCAGGCCTTTTTCTCAGGGTGGCCTGTGTCTCCGTCACCCCCCAGGTTCATGGAATTTGCGGCCGAGGAGGAGACGCACATTCAGCATTTGCAGTGGATGCAGTGCGCGCAGGACCTGCCTCCTCCAGCCCCACCGAAGCTGGATCCTCGGGGGCCCCCAGCCCCGAAAGTGGGCCTTCAGCCAGGCACCCAGCTTCCCACTGGAGCTGAAGGCACAGGTAACAGGGGCCTAGGCTTGGCCACCGTCCCCATGTGGATCCTTTTCTTTCAAGACAGGGGCATTGGTCTTTCAACCAAAACAGCCACCGAGGCGGGGGGTGGGGGGGTGGGGTCTCAGCTGCCCTTTGTCACTACGGGGTATTGACTTGGTCAGTTTTGTAACTCCTCTCACACCTCCCTGTCAAAGGACCCCACACGAAGTCTGCCTAAGTAGTGGGCTTGAAGGGGAGACCCCTAGAAAATTGGAGGTTCCCCACTTCCTTACTTGTGACTCTCTTAGATGACCCCCTAACCTCCCCTCTCCAACTGTGCATGAGGCTTCAGATGGTCCTGGCCCCTCCCACACCCACATCAATGTCCCCCAAACAATGCCCTCACCAACGTGCGGTCGGTGGTCAGGAGGTGGACCGGGAGTCCCTCACCTTCCTTCCCTTCCTCCTGCTCTGCCTCAGCCTGTGCTCCCAGGATGTGCGGCCCCAGGGCCCAGCCCTCGCACCCGAAGCCACACAGATCCCAGCGGACCCCGGAGCCCAAGGCGCCCAAGGAGATTCCCCCTGAGGCTGTGAGGGAGTATGTGGACATCATGGAGGCGCTGGTGGGGCCCGTCCACTCAGCCACTGGCGAATCAGATGCAGAATGTGGAGAGGATGGAAATGAGCTGAAGCAGGAAGAGGACAGCACCTACTTGGACCCGGGTCTCTTGAGCTACATTGACAAGCTGTGTTCCCAGGAAGACTTTGTCACCATGGTAGGCGGGGCTTGGAACCTGGGGTCTACAAGATGCCAGGGCATGGAACTATCATCACCCAAGATCTGGGTTCTGCTCAGGCCGATGGGACTTAAGCTCAGCTCCTTGTTCCTGAGCCTGGTGTTAGGGGAGGTTTACGCAGGTGTATGTGTGTATATGTTTGTGTCTGTGTGTATGCCTTTGTGTCTGTTTATGTGCATCTGTATATGTGCTCTTTTGTGTGTGACTGTGTATGTGCATGTGTGTATGTGTGTGTGTGTGTGTTTGTGTGTGTGCTGACCATCCCCGCCTTGTGGAGGAGAGTGGGGGTGGGTCTCTGCTTTTCACTTTCCCTCCTGGTCTTCTTGTGTCACAGGCCACTCCTGGCCAAGGATGCTCACAGCCTCTTCTTTCTGTCCAAGGTGGAGGCAGTCATTCACCCTCGATTCCTGGCAGAATTGCTTTCCCCAGACCCACAGCTGGATCTCTTGGCCCTTGCTGAGGAGCTGGAGCAGGAGGAAGGACTCACCCCTGAAGAAGTGAGCCAGGGGAGGGAGAGGGACACTTAGGGAGCCAGGGGACTCCAGGGGAGGGGGGACCCCAGGTGATCCAGGGGACAGGGGAAACCAGGTGGCCCAGGGGAGCCAGAGGAGGGAGGGATCGCAGGTAGAACAGGGGAGACAAGGGACACCCAGGAAGACCAGGGCACGGAGGGACCCCAGTGAGCAGGCGAGAGCTAGGGCCCCAGAACAGGAGGCCCACATGGCTCTGTCCATCCCTTCCCTACCTCGGAGACCTGGCATGGGGAAGGGCCCTCTCTGGGGTGGGTACAGTGCAGGGTGATAGGAAGGAGAGGATGGGGAGCCGGGAGCGGAGGGAAGGACACACAGCTGGGAATAAGGTGCAGGAGGATGGCAGGAATGCCACCGTGTCTGTATTTGGAGTCTAGTCCTGGGGTCACCCGTCCCCTCCTCCCCCCCAGGGCCATTGTCCCACTGCCCAGTGCTCCTCCTCTCACACGTGCGTGTGGAGCCGTCACTGTCCTCCTCCCTCCTACCAGCTGGTGCAGAAACGACTCCTGGCCTTGAAAGAGGACGAGGGTGGGCCGGCAGCCCCGAGCCACAGTGCACCCGGAATGGGCTCAAGTCCATCTGAGTCCCACGCCGGCCAAGGTGCCCAGAGGCACGACCAAGACCGCCATCGAGGGGTCAGTGATGAAGCCTGCCCACCAGAGAGTGATTTTGAGGCTCTTCATAGGCCCATCCGAGCAGACACTGGCCCGTTCAGGCCCAAAGTCTTTGTTCCCTGTCGAGGACGTCAGGAGGTCTCTCCATTCCTTGCCGGACGGCCCTCCCCTCCCCAGGGTCAAAGGCACACTGGCCCTCTACTGGGACCCAGGGATGCGTCTGTTCTCAGAGAGGCGTCTCCTGTTCGGGAGGCCCGAGGGCCCAGGGACGCGTCCAGTGAGGACGAGGAGGAGCTCCCCAGCCTGGCCTTCCTCTTTGCCTCCCCGCAGAGCCTGCTGCCTTGCTGGCTGTCCCAGAGTCCTGCCCCTGCCTCAGGCCTGGCCTCCCCTGGAGGTTGGGGGGCCCAGAGAGCTCCCCAGGACCCCTCCCCTCAGAGAAGAGGCCCCAGCCCAGCTCCACCAGCCGCTCCCAAGTCGAGGAAGCGGGCTCTGTGTGGGCGCCCAGCCGCTGCTGAGAAGCTGTCCATCCCCGGGGCTGGCCACGGGGTCTCTGCGAGGCCAGCCTTGGCTCTGGGGCTGGCTCGCCCCTCACAGCCGAGAAAGAGAAAGCGTGACACTTTTGTCACAGGGAAGAGGAGGAAGAAGAAGAGGAAGCACTGCAGCCAGTAGGGAACAGCCGGGCCGGCCCTCCAGGGCGAGCCCCCCAGGGCGGCCCCCAGGGGAGCCTAGGGGCTCCTCCTCACCCCAGTGCTGATCCTGGAGGATGTGGGGGGAAGGGAGGGAGGGCAGGACCAGCAGGGCGGGGAGGGGAAGTGCGATTGTGGGGGGTTAGGGAGGTGGGGGAGGTGGGTGTGGGCAGGACCTTTGGAGTGATGTATGTAAATTGTGAATAAAGATAGTTTTGGTGGGAAATGCTCTCAGGCCACTGTCATCTTCTTCGTGTGGAGCTGCTCCACAGAGAGCGAACCTGAGAGGAAGGAAGGGTGAGGGAGGTCACAGGAGCTATGGATCTACAGGTGGCCAAACCTTTCCTCCACATAGACAAGGACTCCTCAGGCTGCCCCTGGGAACGCATAGCTCTCACTTTCCCCAGGGACCCCCTCACCATCCCCTTCTCTAAAGCCTGCTTGGCTAGGGGCCTTCTGGGGCATCTGTAGCATCTTCTGCATCCCTGAACCGTCTGGGGAGGGAGAGCTGCTTTTGTGCCTCTCAGCCCTCTGGACACTAACCAGTTTCTAGGACGGAGCCTGCAGATGGCCCTTGTCTTTATGGAGCTGCTCTCTGCTTCCCTGAAGTGGCCAGGCGATGGCGCTGGGGTGACCCTCTGCTCATCCAGGGTTTCCTGTGTGGGTGGCCTGACCAGACAGGAAAAGTCTTGGCCATGGGGACAGGACTGTCTGCCTCGTCATAGCGGGAGCGTTCTCTAGTCCCACTGGGATTATTGCAATGTGGAGAGTGGTTGAGGCAGCTACCTCTTAATCCCAGTGAGGATGCAACGAGGGGAATGGGCGCGGGGAAATTCATGGGGCACCTGTTACAGGTGTGTCTAAGGGAAACGACAGTTGGGCCCCTTTGTGGAACTTGTGGGATTTCTGTGCAGCAGCATCTCGTTCAACTGAGGGAGGAGGACCCATCTGGCTGTGGCTGTGGGGACTGGCCTTAGGGGCCTAGGGGTGTGCAAAGACACCCCAGAACTACTGTCCCTTCCCTTTCCACCCATGGCTGGACATGTGTGTGTATTGGTATCAACACTGATTTGTATTCCCATAGAAAACAGTTCCTCCTGACAAACTATGACCGTGTTTCACAAGAACAGCTTGCTCACAGGGGCAGCAGGGGTGGGGGAGAGGTATCTGTGGCCCCAGATCTGGGTGGGAGCTGGGATCCATGCTGAGGAGTGTGGAGGCCTCAGTCACCGTCCTGCGGTTGCCGGCAGAGACTTCGAATCATCAGAGCAGGGGAAATGACCCGCTCATAAGGGTGAGACGAGCAAACAATGAGGGGCAGGGAGCAGACCCCTGCTGTCTCCCCGAACTGCCCCCCCTCCCAGTCTGCTTAGCTTCCGTCACAGCTTGTGCTGGCCCACCTCTGAAGCCCCTTCCTCCTAAAGCACTCAGATGCTCTGATCTTTTGTAGACCTGCCCCGGGCCTCACCCCCCTTCCCTGCTGGCCAAAGGCTCTTCTCCAGGTTCTGAGTTCTGATTCCTTCCCCAGGACCCAGGCAGGGGTTAGGACAACAGGGACTCCCTGAACATGACCCCTACATCATCAGCATGCAAAACTGGGGCCGCAGGCTTCCACAGGTGGCATGGCTCTCTGCTGGACCCTGCAAAGAGCTTGGAGAAGAAAGGGGCTCATGTCTCTCCACCTCCACTAATCTGTAGGTCAGCCTCACAGGTCCTCCTCTGTCCAGGTGGGCAGCACATATGTGCTCCCAGCCCTCCTTGACCCTTTGTGAAAGAAAGTTTTTGCAGCTCAGTAGTCTATTAGTCAAGGTGTCTCAGGGCTTGTTCCTTTTGAAGCCCTACAGGAGAATCTGTTTCCTTTCCCTTTCTGTCTTCTAGAGGCTGCCTGCATTCCTTGGAATTAGTCCCTTCTTCCATCTTCAAAGTGCATCACTTTAATCTCTGCTTCCCTCATCACATGGTCTCTCCAACTCTGACTCTTCCTGTGTCCCTCCTATACAAATCTTTGTGTTTATATATAGCCCACCCAGAAAATTTATGATAATCTCTTCATCTCAAGATTTTTTGCTTGGTCACAGCTTCAAAGTCCTTTTTTCCATACAAGGTGACATTCACATATTGTCATAGGAGGGGTTAAACACGGACCTTTTTGGGGAACCGTAATTTACCCTACTAGAAGGAATCCACAAGAATACCTACCATCAGAATCCACATGAATAACAGACTATGACCAAGTGGAATTTATTCCAGGGATGCAAGCCTGGTTCAATGGTAAAAAATCATCAATGTAATCTACCATATTGAGTCTAAAGGAACACATACTGTCACACCAATTAATACAGAAAAGGCAGTTAACGAAATTCAACACCCATTCATATTAAAAATGCTCAGAAAACTAGGAATAGAAGGTCACTACCTCAACCTAATAAAGAACATCTACAAAAAACCTACTTCTAACATCACATGAAATGGTGAAAGAATGAATGTTCTTCCCTGAGTTCAAAAACAAGGTTAGAATGTCCACTCTCATCTCTTAGTTTTCAATGTAGTACTTTAGATTCTAGTTAGTGTAGTGCAGCAAGAAAAGGAAAACAGAGGCATACATATTAGAAAAGAAGAAATATAATTGTCATTATTTACAGATGACATAATTGTCTACATAGAAAATTCCAAGGAATGTATAAGAAAACTCATAATAAATTATAATAAATTGCTGTAGCAGGATCTCAGAATATAAGATCTATACGTAAACATTAATACACAACATTGATCATATTTCCATATACTAGTAACAAACTGAACGATTGAAAACCAAAATTTAAAACGTAGTAAATAGGTTCCAGTTCAAGGTGGCAACATAGGAAGATCCTGAACCCACCTCCTCCCACAAACGCACCAAATCTACAGCTACATATGGAAAACTTTCCTCTGAAAAAAACTAAAAGATGGTGGAGCAACCCCTTCACATCAGGAAAACCAGAGGGAAACCACATCAAAACAGGTAGGAAAGGCTGAGACACAATTTTTCCATAAATCCCATCCCTGGTGTGGAGACACACAATCAGGAAGGAGCTCAAAACCTGGAGCTTCTCCCTGAGAGGTGAAGGGTTTGGACCCCACACTGGGCACTCCAACTTTTAAGGCTGGCACCTGAGAGATAGACCCCCAAAACATCTGACTTTGAAGACCAACAAGGCACATCCCATGAGACCCACAGGGCTGTGGTGGACTGAGGAACAGCTCTTAAAGGGCCTGTGCACAGACTCACCTGCCCCAGGGCCAAGTGCAGAAGCAGCCCTTTGAAAAGCACTCTGACTTTTTGTGAAAGAGACTCACTTCCCAATTTTAAAGCATTAACCTGAGGAACAGGGGCCTGCTGGAATACTCCCCAGGGACAGAGGCTGGCGGGTGCCATCTTCCTGCTCTCTCTCTGCCTTGATAAAGCTGAAGGGTGCCATCTTTTTCCCCCTTTTTCCTTTCCTGCAGGTGACAACTTTGTGCTCCAGCCAGCTGGCTCCTTCTTCCCTGCTCTTCCTCTGTCTTGCTATATATATATATTTTTCTTCTTCTTCTTTTTCTTTTTTTCTTTTCCCTTTTCCCCTTCATTCAGATGGTGTCATCTTTGCACTCTTCCCACCGCCTCACTCCAGCCAGTAAGCATCATCTTCACAGTTTCCTTCTGATGTGCTCCAGAGAGCCAGAATCTCCAAGACGGGAGATCCCACTTTTGTGGCCTCCACTCAGGGGATGCTCCTTGATCACCTGGCTCTGGAGGCCAGGAGGGATCTCTTTTCTGCATCCCATGGGACTGTAACAATTGGAGAGACAGTTCTTGGCAGGATACCACCCACAGGATGTACCACTACACATCAGACTGAGACACAGTCCCAGCCTTTACATGAAAAAGGCCTATTTGCTAGTAGGGACAAGACTTAAGAGCAGGCTTCAGGTTCAGCACACATCTAGAGGCTACGGATGTGCTCTCAAGGAAGGTAGGCTGGGGGTACCATCTTTCCACCCTCACTCTGCCTTACTGCACTTCACTGGTATCTCCCAGAATGGAGCTTGTACACTTATCTGAAGCCCTGTTTTCTTGTGACTGCTCCCCAGGGAATATCTTCAGATTACTTGCTTCTGGGGCCCAGCAAGGCTTACACTTGCAATCTCACAGGACTGAATATATTTGTATTCTTTAAAAGCTGTTACCAAATTGTCTGGCTTCCTATCAACCTGAATCTAGGTGCTGACTGTGATCCTCCAGTTTGGGATGCTCACTGGTCTTGGCAAACCCTCAACTGCTGGGAGGGTGTGCCAAGTCTATTAAAAATAAACTGCTTAGACAATCACAAAGTTTTGAGAGACAACCAAGAGTAGACAGCGTTAAATGACAAGGTTCATCTGTCACACAGCTCTTCAAGACTGGGAGATGTGACTATTTCACTTAATGCGTAGAAACCAACACAGAGAGTCAAGCAAAATGAAGAAAGAGAGGACTATACTCCAAAAAAAGAACAAGATAAAACCTCAGGAAAAAATCTTAATGAAATGAACATAAGTAATTTACTTGATAAAGAGTTCAAAGTTATGGTCATAAAAGTGCTCACTGAACTCAGAAGGAAAATGGATGAAAACAGTGAGAACTTCAACAAAGAAATAGAAGATATAAGAAAGTTCCAAATAGAAGTCACAGAACTGGAGAACGCAATAACTGAACTTAGAAATACAGTAGATGAAGCACAAGAAAGAATAGGTGAACTCAAAGACAGGTCAGAGGAACTCATCCAATCAGAGAATAAGGAAGAAAAAAGAATGAAAATAATTAATATAGCTTAAGGGATTTATGGCACATCAAATGGAATAACATTCACCTTATAGGAACTCCAGAAGGAGAAGAGAAAAAGGGGCAGAAAACATTTGTAGAAATAATATCTGAAAACTGTTCCTAACCTGGGGAAAGAAACAGACATCCAGATACAGGAAGCCCAGAGAGCTCCAAAGCAGATCAACCTAAAGAGATCCATACCAAGAAATATTGAAATTAAAATGTCAAAGTTAAAGATAACAAGGGAATCTTAAAATCACCAAGAGAAGTACAACTTGTTACATACAAAAGAACTTCCATAAGACTATCATCAGATTTTTTAGCAGATATGTTACAGCTCAGAAGGGAGTCGCACAATATATTCAAAGTGCTGAAAGAAAAATCTTTCCAACCAAGAATACTTCACCCAGCAAATACTTCACCCAGTTATATTCAGAACTGAAGGAGAGATAAAAGAGTTTTCCAGATGACTAAACGTTAAAGGAGTTCATCACCACTAACTCAGCCTTACAAGAATTGTTAAAAGAACTTCTTTAAGCTGAAATGAAAGGCCGCTAATTAGTAACAAGAAAACACATGAAAGTATAAATCTCACCAGTAAAGGTAAGTGTATATAGTAAAGGTAGTGGATTAATGAATTATAAAGCTGTAAGAAGGTTAAAAGACAAAACTCGTAAAAAGACTTATAATTAAAATAATTAGTTAAGGGATATACAACATAAAAACATGTAAAATATGTCATCAAAAACATAAAATGTGAGGAGGGAGGAGTAAAAACTTTGACCTATAGAATGCATTCAAACTTAAGTTGTTATCAACTTAAAATAGACTGTTAAAAATATAAGTTGTTAAATGTGAGCTTCATGGTAACCACCAAGCAAACACCTAGAGTAGATGCACAAAAGATAACAAGAAAGGAATCTAAACATACAACTAAAGAAAGTCATTAAGCCACTAAGGAAGAGAGCAAGAGAAGAAAGAAACAGAGAAATCACAAAATAGCCAGAAAACAATTAACAAGATGGCAATAAATACATACTTATCAATAATTATTTTAAATGTAAATGGACTAAAGGCTTCAATCAAAAGACATAGGGTGGCTGAATAGATTAAAAAAGAAGACCCATCTATATGTGGCCTATAAGAAACTCATTTCACAGCTAAAGACACACACAGATTGAAATTGAAGGGATGGAAAAAGATATTCCATGCAAATGGAAACCAAAAGAAAGCTGGGGTAGCTATCTATAATTATATCAGAAAAAATAGACTTTAAAACAAAGACTGTAACAAGAGACAAAGAAGGACATTACATATGGATAAAAGGGTCAATCCAATAAGAGTATATAACATTTGTAAATATTTATGCATCCAACATAGGAGCACCTAAATAAATAAAGCAAATATTAATAGGCCTTAAAGGAGAAATAGCAATACCATAATAGTATGGGACTTGAGTATCGTATTACATCAACGGATATATCATCCACACAGAAAATCAATAAAGAAAGATTGGCTTTAAATGACATGTTAGATCAGATGGATTTAACATATATATATAACATTCCATCCAAAAGCAACAGAATATACATTCTTCTCAAGTACACATGGAACATTCTCCAGGATAGATCATATGTAAAGCGAAAACCAAATCTTAACAAATTGAAGAAGATTTAAATTATATCAAGCTCCTTTTCTGACTACAATGGTATGAAACTAGAAATTGATTACAAAAAGAAAACTGGAAAATTCACAAACACGTGGAGAGTAAACAACAAATTCCACAATACAGTAAAATGGTCATCTAACATGATCCAGTGAGATTTATTCCTAGGATGCAAGGATGGTTCAATATCTGCAAATCAATCAATGTGATATACCACATTAACAACTTGAAGAATGAAAATCATATGCTCCTCTCAATAGATGCAGAAAGACTTTTGAGAAAACTCAACATCAATTTATTATAAAAACTCTCAATGAAGTGGGTATAGAGGGAGCATACCTCAACATAATAAAGACCATATATGACAAGCCCACAAATAACATCATATTCAACAGTGAAAAGCTGAAAGCTTTTCCTCTAAGATCAGAAACAAGACAAAGACGACCACTAAAGTCCTAGCCAGGGCAATTATGCAAGGAAAAGAAATAAAAGGCATCCAAACTGGGAAGAAAGAAGTAAAACTGTTACTATTTGCAGATGACATGACACAATATATAGAAAACCCTAAAGACTCCATCGAAAAACTGTCAGAACTAATAAATGAATTGAGTAAATTTGCAGGATATAAAATCATTATACAGAAGTATGTCACATTTCTACACACTAATAACAAACTAACCAAAAGAGAAGTTAAGAAAACAATCCCATTTACAATTGTA
Source organism: Balaenoptera borealis (assembly GCF_965194805.1). Lineage (NCBI taxonomy): Eukaryota > Metazoa > Chordata > Mammalia > Artiodactyla > Balaenopteridae > Balaenoptera > Balaenoptera borealis. The sequence continues at coordinate 24,506 of NW_028122098.1, read as the reverse complement.
TCATAAAGAATAAAATAAGAATAAATTTAACCAAGGAAGTGAAAGACCTGTACACTGAAACTACAAGGCATTGATGAAATAAATTGAAGAAGACACAAAGATACCCCATGCTCATGTATTGGAAGAATTGATATTATTAAAATGTCCATACTCCTCAAACAATCTACAGATTCAATAAAACTCAATCAAAATTCCAGTGACATTTTTCACAGAAACAGAACAAACAATTCTAAAATTTGTATGGAACCACAAAAGGCCCTGAAAATCTTGAGAAAGAAGAAGAAAGCTGGAAAATGCATGCTCCCTGATTTCAAACTATATTACAAAGCTATAGTAATCAAAACAGTATGGTATTGGTATAAAGGGAGACACATATCAATGAAAAAGATAGAGAGCCCAGAAATAAACCCATTCATATATGGTCAATGAATTTACAACAAAGGAGCCAAGAGTATACAATAGATAAAGGACAGTCTCTTCAATAAATGGTATTAGGAAAACTGGACAGCCACATACAAAAAATGAAACTGGACCAGTATCTTACACCATACACAAATTCAACTCAAAATGGATTAAAGACTTGAATGTAAGACCTGAAACCATAAAAACTCCTAGAATAAAACATAGGCAGTAAGCTCCTTAACATCAATCTTGTCAATGATTTTTTTTTTCTTTTTGGGATTTGACACCAAAAGCAAAGGCAATTAAAGCAAAAATAAACAAGTAGAAGTACATCAAACTAAATAGCTTCTGCACAGCAAAGGAAACCATCAATAGAGTGAAAAGGCAACCTAGTGAATAGGAGAAAATATTTGCAAATCATCTATCCAATAAGGGGAGGGGTTAATATCCAAAGCATGTAAAGAATTCATACAGCTCAAAAACAAACAAAAAAATTCCAATTAAAAAATAAGCAGAAGATCTGAAAAGGCATTGTCCAAAGACGATACACAATTGGTTAACAGGTACACAAAAAGATGCTCAACATCATTAGTCATCAAGAAATTGCAAATCAAAACCACAATGAGGTATCACCTTATACCTGTTAGAATGGCTATTATCAAAAACGAAGAAATAATAAGTGTTAGCAAGGATAGGGAGAAAAGGGAAACTTTGTGCACTGCTTGTGGGAATGTAAATTTGTGTAGCCATTATGGAAAACAGCATGGAGTTTCCTCAAAAATTAAAAATAGAACTACCATATAATTCAGCAATTCCACTTCTGGGTATTTAGCCAAAGAAAATAAAAATGCTAACTTGAAAAGATATATGCAACCCTATGTTCATTGCAGCCTTATTTACAATAGCCGAACTATGGAAACAACCAAAATGTCCAGTGATGAATAAATGGATAAAGAAAATGTGAGGTATATATATATATATAATGGAATATTATTCAGTCATAAAGAAGAATAAAATCTTGCCACTTGTGACAGCATGGATAGACCTTGAGGGTGTTATGCTAAGCAAAATAAGTCACACACAGAAAAACAAATACTGTATGATCTCACATATATGGAATAATGAAAACAAACAAAACAGACTCACAGATACAGGGAACAGTTTGGTGGTTGCTGGAAGTGGGGCGTGAGGAAGGTGGGCAAAAAGGCTGGAGGTAGTCAAAACATACAAACTTCCAGTTATAAAATAAATATTATAAATCATGTGGATGTAATGTAAAACACGGCAACTCTAGTTAAAAATACTGTACTGCATATTTGAAAGTTTCTAAGAGAATAGATCTTAAAAGTTCTTATCACAAGAAAAAAATTGTAACAATATATGATGGTGGATGTTAACTAGACTTATTGTGGTCGTAATTTTGCAACATATAGAAATATTGAATCATTATGTTGTCCACTTGAAACTAATATAATGTTGTATGTCAGTTATACCTCAGCTTAAGAAAAATAAAAAGTGCTACAAATAAATATAAATAAATAAATGTATACAATAACTGCCTTCAAAATGAGATGTTTAATATAAATGTTTAAAAAATGTAGATCTGTATAATGAAACCTACAAAACTCTGATGAAAACAATTAAACAAGTGGTAAAAAAAAAAAAGTACAGAGGCATATTATTTTCATGGATTGGAAGACTCAATATGGTAAAATATTAATTCTTCCCAAATTGATCTGTAGGTTTAAATGCAATTCCTATCAACTCCCAACAGGTTTTTTTTTTGTCACAATAGACAAGCTTATTCTAAAATTTATATCAAAAGTTAAAGGAAGAAAGATGGCAGCAAAATGATGGTCTAGGAAGTTTCAAACTCTCGTTTCCCTACAGAAACATTCAAAACAAAAACTAATCAGAAGCTTCTAAACCAACTCTGTAAGAGCTCTGGAAAATCATCAAAGGTTTCCACAGACAAGCAAATGCCCAATTGGAAAAAATCATCTCCAAAGAGATAGGAAAGTTTTGTGGCCATTTACCTACTCTTGTTCCACTCCTCCCAACACAACAGTGGTCTTAGTCTTGAGCCAGCAGCAGCCTGGTTTCCAGTTCTCCAATTCCAACTGGTTGGAGCAGAGTAGACCTTATTTACAAATTATTGTGTACCACTATTCCAACCTGTCAGGGGGAAAACCGAAAGCCTGAAAGCCTGAAGCAAGATGCTCTTGTCTGTTTTGCATAACACAGAACACAGAAAAATGGCAGGTGCTACTTGTAAAGCTACAAGGCAACTCTAAATGAACAGACGCCTGGGTCAAGAGATTCTGGGTGGAGAAATATAATAGACCATTTAAAGCCCAAGGTAGAAGCTGGAAGTGAGACTATTTGGGAAATTAGGACTTTCAAAGCAGCCTATATGCAGGGGAATTTAGAAAGCCACACGCAGGGCCAGGCATGACATGCTCAGAAAAGTCCTGAGAAGACCTCAAGCTCTCACCTCAGGCTCATCCCTAGGCTCAGAGCAAGCCTAGCTAAGTGGTGAACAAGGACCCCAGCACAGAGCCAATCTGCCGTAATTGGTGGTGGCTGTTCCCTCTTTTTACATGTTTTTATTTATTATTTCAGCTCCTAGACTTCAAGGAAATCTCCATCAGAAAAAAAGCTGGGGGGCTGGAGTCAAGGTGGCAGAGTAGGAGGATGCAGAGTTGGCGTCTCCTCACAACTAGGACACCTACCAGGTGTTGGTGGGGGACCTCGGACACCTAAGAGGACTGGAGGAACCCCTGAGTGACCCAGTAGGACATGGAGGAGGGAAGGGGAAGGAGAAGTGGAGGCCAGATGGGACTGGTGCCCCTGAGGGGCAGCTGGAGGAGGGGAGGGATTCCCATGCACAGAGGGGCCCATTCACAACGAGGGGAACAACAGGGACAGGGAGAGACCCTCAGGGGATTGGAGGACCAGAAGGAAATGCGGCCTGCATTTCCCCCGACCCAGTGGGCCTCGGGGAGCCTGCAGATCCCAGGCCTGATGCTCCACACGACAAGGCCCCTTCTGGTCGCACTGAGCCTAGGCCCAGCACACCCCCCCCCCCCACACCCAGGGCCTTTTCCTTTCCCATGTTAGGGAAGTTTTCAACTATAATCTCTGCAATATTTTCTCAGACCCTTTCCTTTTCTCTTCTTCTTCTGGGACCAGTATAATTAGAATGTTGGTACGTTTCGTGTTGTCCCAGATGTCTCTGAGATTGTCTTCAATTCTTTTCATCCTTTTTTCTTTATTCTGCTCCTCAGGAGTTATTTCCACCATTTTGTCTTCCAGATCACTTATTCGTTCTTCTGCCTCAGTTATTCTGTTACTGATTCCTTCTAGTGTATTTTTCACTTCAGTTATTGTGTTGTTCATCTCTGTTTGTTTGTTCTTTAGTTCTTCTAGATCTTTGTTGAACATTTCTTGTATCTTCTCAATCCATACCTCTAGTCTATTTCCACGATTCTGGATCATCTTTACTATCATTACTCTGAATTCTTTTTCAGGTAGATTGCCTATTTCCTCTTCATTTATTTGGTCTTGTAAGTTTTTACCTTGCTCCTTCTTCTGTGACATATTTTGTTGCTGTCACTTTTTTTTTTTTTTTTTAATGAGTGGGATTTTGTTCCTCTGTTATTGATTGTTTGGCCTGAGGCTTCCAACACTGGAGTTTGTAAGCTGTTGGGTAGAGCTGGGTCTTGGTGCTGAGATGAGGACCTCTGTGAGACCGCACTCTGATGAATATTCCACGGGGTCTGAGCTTCTCTGTTAGTCCAGTGGTTTGGACTCAGAGCTCCCACTGCAGGAGCTTTGGCCTGACCCCAGGCTCGTGAACAAAGATCCCACCTTTGTGGTTCTTTTGTGAATAAGGACACTCCAAACCTAAAAGGTCATTATTTTCTGCTGGGTTCTGCCTCCACTGGGTTCCACCTCTGCTGGGTTCTGCTGGAGCAAACTATCTTTTAATAGTTTTGGTGAATTTAGCATATGACTTCAATTTTGGTGAATTTAGCATGACTTCAATTCCTCTCCATTCCCCAAACACAGACTCACTCCCTCTGCTCATCTCTAGAGAAGTCTGCAGACCTTTTGTGCTGCCCATCAGGTCTGGCCCCACCCCCTGTCCCTTTGGACTCACCACACCACACATGGGCCCATGCTCCAGGAACCTAGGGTGGCCTGCTCTCTGCTCCTTTTGTTTTAATTTGCATCAGATGTCAGAGGATGGTGCTTTTGGTTGCCCTACAACTCTCTTGGGGGGTGCTTCCTTGTCTCATTTCATTTAATCTTTACAATAAGCCCACAAGTTTAGAAATCACTTGATTGCAAGTGACCACAATCTCATGCACACTATCTGAAGCCAAAAGCAGAGGGGTTTCCTAGGAGACAAAGTGACAGAGCTAGCCTCCCCATGCTTGGAGTAGCAGAATGATGTCTCAGACCTAAAGGTACCCTCTCTGTACCTTCAGAGCTGCCTGAAGCACCATCTCTACTTCTCAGAGCAGCTGTCACATCCTCCTGGTTCCACGTGTTCCCTTTACTTGCTCATGACCCCAGCAGGACAGTCCCTAAAATGCAGCCTTCACTCCAGGAGTTCCCTAACCTTCTGGTTCTGACCATCTCGGTCCTGGTATCTCTGGTTCTTGATTTTGGTGTCTCTAATGTGTTCAGCCCAAATAAGGTCACACTTCCTCTGAATACATGTGCCCTGATCAAGTCATCTGTGTCTGGAGTAGAGGGAGAAGTGTTTCATGTTAAGAATAGGGAATGTGTTAGTGACAGCTGAATTTTCTAAGGAATGAGAAGCACCAAGATGTAAGTGTGTAGGAGGAAAATATAAGTTCTGTTCAGCCAGTGAGGTAGATAGTGCATTTATTCTTAGTTTATAGGTACAGAAACAGACTTAGAAGGTTCAGTAGCCAACCCAAAGCCACTACACAATGGCTTAGCCTTCATAGAGACCAAGAATGTATGTGTATACGTGTGATTTAGGGAAATGGAGATTTAGGTGTGTTTAGTGTACAATACATATCTATGATATATATCTATATATGTATTCTATCTCTAAGGCTTTCTTTGGTCTACCTGGATATGCAGATAGGCAGAAGGGCTCAGGGGCTGCAGAGAACTGAGTGCTGCATGCAAGTACAGGGAGAGAATTTCATGGGTATGTTTCTTCTTGAAGGGAAAGTATGTTCAATGCATTTGACATTGGCCGATTGCATGTGGTTCTAGAAAGGAAAACAGGCTGGACAGCATAGTGACTATGAGCCTGGGTTGGAAGCCTGATACTGCCCTGGGCCAGCTCTGTGACTTCAGAAAATAATACCTAATGTCTGTGTGCATCTATTTCCTCAAGTGAGCATGAGTAACATAATGCCTAGACCACAAAGATTGTTAATGCAGACTAAACAAAGTAATATTTGCAAAGTACTTAGAACCTTGCCCAGCACATAGTAAGCACCATAAGTGTATGCTGAAGAAAACCAGAGCAAAAGATATCTTTCCTTCTCTCTTTGTCTCAGGAGAGATTCATCTTCTCTTTCTGTCTCATTTAATGTTTGAAGTTCATCCTACAATCTTACAAATAACTTTTTAACCTGAATCTCTCTTCCTAGTCACAATAACCCTTTGATTTAACATTCTTACTGGGAACTATAATAGAAAACGTTTTTGCATTGGGATAGGTATATTATTTTTCGTGTACTACCTCTTTATTACATTTTGTTTCTATTATTCAGAAGTCAACATGAGTAGACTGAGAAAGTTCTTGTCTACTATCCAAAAGTAGCTTAGAACTGAATTGTGTTCCATGTCTAGTTAACATCTCAATAACTCAATAACCTTATTAAGCCACTCTTTTGTTTTTTTTGTTTTGTTTTGTTTTTAAACATCTTTACTGGAGTATAATTGTTTTCATTGTTGTGTTAGTTGCTGTTGTATAACAAAATGAATCAGCTATACTTATACATATATCCCCATATATCCTCCCTCTTGTGTCTCCTTCCCACCCTTCCTATCCCACCCCTCTATGTGGTCACAAAGCACGGAGCTGATCTCCCTGTGCTATGCAGCTGCTTCCCCCTAGCTATCTATTTTACGTTTCGTAGTGTATATAAGTCCATGCCACTCTCTCATTTTGTCCCAGCTTACCCTTCCCACTCCCCGTGTCCTCAAGTCCATTCTCTACATCTGCGTCTTTATTCCTGTCCTGCTCCTAGGTTGTTCAGAACCATTTTTTTAAAAATTAGATTCCATATATATGTGTTAGCATACGGTATTTGTTTTTCTCCTTCTGACTTACTTCACTCTGTATGACAGACTCTAGGTCCATACACCTCACTATAAATAACTCAATTTCATTTCTTTTTATGGTTGAGTAATATTCCATTCAAATCATAATTTGAAAACATACATGCACCCCAATGTTCATTGCAGCACCGTTTACAATAGCCAAGACATGGAAGCAACCTAAATGTCCATCGACAGAGGAATGGAGAAAGAAGATGTGGTACATATATACAATGGAATACTACTCAGCCATATAAAAGAATGAAATAATGCCATTTGAAGCAACATGGATGGACCTAGAGATTATCATACTAAGTGAAGTAAGTCAGACAAAGACAAATATTGTATGATTATCACTTATATGTGGAATCTAAAAAAAGATACAGATGAACTTATTTATAAGACAGAAACTGACTCACAGACTTAGAATACAAACTTTTGGTTACCAAAGGGGAAAGGTGGGGGGAAGGATATAGTAGGAGTTTGGGATTAACATATTCACACTACTATATATAAAATACCTAATCAACAAGGACCTACCATATAGCACAGGGAACTCTACTCAATACTCTGTAATAACCTATATGGGAAAAGAATCTGAAAAATAGATATATGTATAACTGAATCACTTTGCTGTGCACCTGAAACTAACACAACATTGTAAATCAAATATACTCCAATATAAAATAAAAATTAAAAAAAAAAAGCTAACAGTAATTACTGCCAAGGCAATAAAAGAAAAAAAGAAAGAAAAAAAAACCAAAAACAATCCTACAAAAAGTAGAGCCCAGACTGCTGCAATGAAGAACAAAAATTCTATGAATGTATCAGAAGTTGTAACAGAGGTATAATTTATACTTCTTCACTTTCTTTTCCAAATGCACACATTTTAACTCTTGAAAAAATGTCACTATAGACTTTTAATTGATGCAGATCATTTATTCCAAGCCCTTCAGGTTGTCTCCCAGAAGGTACCAAACTTTGGGCATTTTTGGAAATGTGATAAGACCAGTAGTAAATATATAAACGTGATTTGATTGCCACAAGTGTTGTGCTACAAAACGAGTTTCTAAATTTTATTAGGTTCTTCCCCGTATTTTTCTTTTATGCATATGTGTACTTGACAGAACCTAAGAGACATGCCTTTTCCTAGCAGCAAAGGAGTCTGGCGTGAGTTTATGGAATCCTCTTTGAGCATGCTCACCTGTTAATGTGAGAAGAGTTTCTCTAAAGATGTTGGCTGCAGAGAGTGAGAAAGAATTAGAGGGAGAGAGACAAGCAGAGAGACAGAAAGATCTATAACCTCTCATTTTACAGATGACAAAATGGAGACAAGGACTATCGTTGAAATTCAGGTTTTCTGCTCTCTTAGTGCTCTAGGATCATTGATATTATGATTACCCTTTTTGTTAGTTGTGTATTGGACAGTTCTCATAATATTTCTGTATGAATATGAAAGCAAATGGATCTGGACTTCATAAAGTGGGCTAATGTTGACTATTTTCTTTTTAAACATGTTTACATTGAGAAAATGTATCCTCTAGACGTGAAGAGAGACTTAGAATGAGGAGGTCAGAAATGCAGTCTCCTGGGGGAACGTCAGCGCACAAAATGCACCATAGGAAACTACTATTCTGATGATGCTTTAGTCAATATGCTGGGGAAGGAGGTCAAAGGGGAAATACTAAATATGCTTTCATAATTAAGAACATGTAAAGATTACTTCAATGTTTTAAAGAATAGTGCATTAGTTAGGAAAAATATTTTTCCCATTTCTACTGGAAAAAAAATTGGACTTCAAGAAAAGTTCAAATTGTAAAAAGTGAGATATATAATTGATATAAATTAATAGCAATTTTTTAATACAGCACAACTAACTTTATACCAAATAGAAGATAATATTTTATATCATATAAATATATATTCATGTCTGTTATTTTTCTATATTTTATTGTTCGCCATCTATATATTGTTATTTTCATAATAAATATAAACATTTTAAAAGTTATTTTGTTATATAAGGGGGCAAAGTTTTTTTAAAAGAAGTTCATTTATGATTTGACATTGAATGTCAAGGGAAATGCAAGGCATGATACATTGACGCAAAGAGTTTTATTAATCTATTTTCACCAACGAACTAGTCTGTGTTTATATGTTATGAACCATAAGAAGTATAGTAATAAATAAAAATAAAAAAGCACAGGGACCTCATAGTTCCCATACCAAAGTTTCAGCCATGAATCAGGTACAACAATGTAAAACCTATCAGTTACAAAAGAGGTTGGATTCAAACTGGGTTTCTGGCAGATGGGACAAATCAAGGTCACCTGTCTAGATGACTAAACCCTTTTTACTAATATTTATGGAAAAGGCACTTCTATTCGTAGCTTCTGGTGATTTTAGGAACCAAGTGGAACCTTTCTCTTCTTCCTGGGAATGTCCCACTCTTGGAGAAGAACAGACAGGTTTATTTATTTATTTATTTATTTTTCCTGTTCCTTTCCTACATTTGACATCAGTAAAAGTTTTAAATATCACAACTGATTTGGCTGTAAATGGAGAAACAGTACCAAACAAAATAAAATGAAAAACCCAAAGGACAAACAGAAAATCCTAAATAAACCCTCAAGTTTGGTCTTGGGGTTTTACATATACCAATGACACAGGAGATCATAAACAGCGTAATTATCACAGCAAGGATAGCAGTACACGGTGCACAGAGTCCCAAGATAACCCTGCCTAAACACCTGGCGGAGATCCTAACAGGTACTCTGGCCACACATTTTTACAATAAAATATCATCTTCCTCTCACCCATGTGTTCATAGCTGTAATCAGATCAATTATCCAAAATGCGCCTCAGAGGACTTTAGGGATTGTTGAAACATTCCCCATTTTTAAAGACAGAAATTCAAGACAAACAAAACACAAACTTCACTCACAAATGCCAGCATCCAAACAAACAAATGAACCTGTTCACAAATCGGGGAGAAGTCCAACAACTCTTTCCTCTCTCCAACAGTGTACCCCACTCAAATGCAAAACAAATTGGCTTATTCCAGAGAAAAAGCCCCAAACGGAGAGAAAAGAAAGTTCCCAGCTGTACACACTGGAGTGACTTACCCTACCGTATGGAGCTCGCCAGCTGCCGAATGTCGATTCCTTGTTCCAACTGCCAAGCGCTGGGGTAGCCACTGTTACTTCAGAGAATTCTGAAGGGAAGATCCTCAGTACAAGTGGTCCCGGCAGATGCTAAGGCCTTACCTGAAAATTTTCCAACTGGGGCCGGCCATCCCACCTCTGCTTGGCAAGAGGCTGGAGAGAGAAACTCGGCAATGCAGCCCCTGCCATAGTCTCTAACAGTTAGACGGACTCTCCTTGCTAACGCCTAGCCTAAATCTCCCTTCTGGAGTTTTACATTTCCTAGACTCAGTGTTACCGAGACCAAGTTGTTGGGGAAAGGAAGAGCGACTTTATTCAGAAAGCCAGCGGACTGAAAAGAGGACGAACTCACATCCCCAAGAACCATCTTGCCTGAGTTGGAACTTAGGCTTCTTTTATACTAAAAGGGGAGGGAGTAAAGTCAAACACTTCCGGGTTCCGGTCCGCCTCCAGAGCGGATGTGTTAACTTCTTCCTCCCTGCCGTCATTCACAGGTGGGCCTGGTCAGGATGTTTCCTAAGAGCTAAACAAAGGTTTTTTAGCTTAATGCTCATTACCTAGGAGGCAGGGTTCCCAGAGATGGGCCATTTTGTATAATTTAAGCTTATAGGAAACATCCCTTTAGTGACGAACTTGTAATGGAATACAGAAGTTCTCCCCTATTACATTAGCACTACCTTCTAGAACTATATTAAAAAGGGCTGATCTCTATTCCACATGATAGTCCTTCAAATATTTTGTTAGCTGTTTTACTTTCCCCAGCTCTAAGAAAGCAGCAGAGCAAGTTGGCTAAAAGTACCAGTTCTAGATAAGAATACTTGAGTTCAAAAATATGCTCCTTCATGTACTAGCTGTATAAACTTGAGTGAGCCACTAGTCTCTCTAAGTCGGCTTTGTCATCTATAAAATGAGGAAGCAGGGATAACAATGGTACCTACCTCCCAAGGTTTTTGCGAGCGTTAAGTGAGATAACAGATATTAATTCTAGACATGTAAGTACTCAGTAAGTATTAACCATTGCTGTGGTGATGGTGATTATAATTATTACTACCACTATTTACTCTTCTCTCACCCAGGCACTTCTAATCCCTTCAACCATTTCTCATTTACTAGAAACCTGGTCATCTTGCTTGTCCTTTAATGCCATCTCCAGAATTAAACAAAGGACCCCAGATGGGTACTGGCCCAAGAAGAGTACTAGACTATGGCCCCTACTTCTATAAACACAGCCTAAAATTCTGTTGCTTTTTCTGCAGCCACCTCACATAGCTCTTTCAGACTGGGCTCGAGGTTAACCAAATCTCCCAGACCCTCCTTCAGTGAACTGCTTCCTCATTCTGTCCTTGTGGAATTTTGTTTTTGGTCAAGCACAGATATAAAAGTTCATTCTTGATAAATTTTTTTCTTATTGGGTTTGTTGAATATTCCAGCCTGCTAAAATCACTATGACTGTCCTAACTCTAGCATAAACTCTGAATTATTAAGACATCAAATGTATCAGCTTTCATTGCCAGCTCTGGTGTTTCCTGTCTTCATCCATGTCTTTGATAAAATGTTGACGAAAATAGGGTCAAGATCAAAGCTTTGTAATCCTCTACTGGTAATATTGCTGGATATTAATAGTTATTGTCATGTAATACCATTATAGTTTATAAGATGCCTTTAATATACATAATCTAACTTAATCCTTATGAAGTAAATAGTGTTATTATCTTTATTTTGCACCTAAGAAATCTGTAGTTCAGAGAGTTTAAATAATGTGAGCAACGTCTCCCATCTGAGAAGTGGTATATCCAGATGCAAACCAGGGTCCTCTGACAACAAACTGAGTTGTTCGATCAATTATGAGACCACTTCACCTTACGTCATCCACCATGCATTTTCCCTCTTTATCCTTAGGCAATCCATAGGACCTTTCTCAAATGACTTACTGAAATAGAGATTTATTTCAGTACCTTTATTATATTTTCCTCCTACTGCAAGGTGCCAACAAAGCACGGGGAGGAGGGTGAGGTGGGGAGGGAGGAAGCAGTTGCTGGTTATAATCATACCTACTTCTCTGAGTTATTATTTGGATTTGACTAGAACACGGATATGGACTTGGCATAAAGTGGGTACTCACCAATGGCAGCTCTTTTCCTTATCATGGAAGCTCTCCCCATCATACCACTCTTCCTACAGGTACATGCGCAGGTGCTATTTATCCTCACTTATGGGATAAAGTGAGGATATCCTCCTTTTCTCATCAGAGCTCATCAGTGGAGCCTCTCTGTAATTAGACTTTTCATTTATATGTTTGGTTTATGTATTTCTGTTTTGTCTGCCTTTCCCTTTTTTCTTGTTGGAATATTAGGATGATTTGTTCTCCCTAGATTTTTGCATGCCTCTTTGGCCATTACCACTCCTGCCAGGGAATCATCCTTATATCCTCTGAATTTTTCAACACGCCAGTAAAAGCTCTAGGACACATGTCTGATGATGACCAGTATCTTCTTTCCTCACTGTGATAAATATAAAATGAAATAGTGACTTACTCCCAAGAGTGTAAATGACTAACTTCTACTTAACAAACCAGTTTGGGGGTTTTTGTTTGTTTGTTTGTTTTAGAATTACACTCTATTGGCTGGTTCCTGGCTCTGCCACTTAGTGTTCAGCCTTGACAATATCATTTATATTCTGAGTCTCACTACCCACAGCGGCAAAATAGGAACAGTAAAACTATCCAATGCATTGGGTTCTCAGGAGGATTAAATGAGATTATGTAGAACCCACAGCATCATGAAGGTATAAAATAAGTGCTTGCAAATGCCAACTATTATGAGCATAGCAATTAATTAGAATGTCCTGAAAACTGTTTCATTCTTTGTTGGTCTGTCTCATCGAAGGTACAAGCACTCCTAAGGAAACAAATAGTTTCCTCTGTACATTCAGGGCACCAGCTGCTGGATTTGCAGGTGGGTCTGTTGAGTTCCCTAATAGCAGACTTTGCCTAATCTCCCCTGGAGATGAAGGTACCCCCAATGGATTCAGCAGCCCACAGTCAGAGCTGCATACAAGAGAGACCCCAGGGAGGAATCTCAAGAAGGAAGGCAGCTCAGGGCCTTCTCAGAAGGGAGCAGCTGGGCAGACAGAGCTGGGCAGTTATCCAAAAGCTAGGACTTTAAAAATACCCTGGGAGAGTTCACTCCATATGGGCTGGCTCTGTGTGTCCTGGAGCATTGGGAATGGGAGGGGAAGTCCCGTCTCCTGGAAGATAACACTAGATGGGAGCAGGGCGACCTCAGAATCCTCGTAGGCAGATCCTTGCATTCTGATCATGCAGCTTCTCTGGATGTTTCCTAAGCAAGAAATAGGTCAGGCTCTTTTCTGGGTCTCACCTCCAGAGTCTGGGCTCCCCTCTGTCATAGGTCTGGCTGGTAGGCTGCCAGGGACAACAGACTTCTTGGGTTTCCACTCAAGGACAGCAGGGCCCGGCCCTGACAATATGCTGGGGTACACAAACCCTGAACCACTGATGGATGACTCAGGCCCTACCTGGGAAAGATGAACAGCATGGTAACAAGAAACTGTCTGTTAGGCAATCATAAGCTTTTCTGAGCAAATTTCAAGCTCTTGCTGGAGAACTATTGAAAAATGTGGGGAAAGGTGCATGTTGCCTAGTTCATTCTTGATTTGTGTGCTAACAGCCAGGAAGCTTATGTAAGTTGCTTGTAATACAGTAAATGAAACTAACCAAACAAAAATCAAAATAGTCCCCAAAACCCCCAGTGCTTTGGTGGTATGGGGAGCAGATGGGGGGTTGACTGATCCTGAACGTTCTGAGTTCTGACAGGTGCTGAGCCCTCAAGGTTGACCATCCAATCAACCTTTAGGTACATGGTGCTTCAAGACTGTTAGAGAAATAATCCCAAACTCACAAAACCAAAGATCTAGTTCTTCAGGAGGAGCAAAGGGCACAGTCAGGTGGGGAACTACAGGCACCCTCCACTTTGCACCACTTCACCTTTAGGAAAGACCTACATTAGTATTGTTTTCACTAACCGAAAGAAATCTGAAGAGGATTTTCGCTTTTATGAGAAAAGGTGAAAGCAAAAGTAGTGTTCGGCGTCTGTTCTGCAGTGCGCCCTTATAGAGGCAGCGCGCATCCTGAGCAGTGAACGTGGCCCCGCCAAGCTCCTTCCCCAGAAACTGCACTCAACATCTCAGCATCCAGCTGCCATCGCTTGCAACTGTGTCTGTGAGCGTCTTGCTTTACCTCCATTTATTTTGTGCACCCGTTAGTAAGACGTGCCCTAAAGTAATTGCTTCTTTGCTTTAAGTCATTTCAAATTGTGAAGGTTTCACAGGAATGTTCTACTTTGTGATGGTGAGGGAAACCTGTATCTCGAAATCTTTCCTGTAAGTTCTGCCCAAGACTTCAGGTCTTACGGGGGGAAGTGTTCAATATTTAACTATTAAGTATTATGTTAGCTGTAGGATTATTGCAGATGCTCTTTATCATATTGAGGAAGTTCCCTTTTACTCTTAATTTGCTGAGAGTTTTTGACATGAATGGGTATTAAATTTTGTCAAATGCCTTTTTTCCTTCTATTGAGATGTTTATATGTTTTTTCTCCTGCACTCTGTTAACATGGTGAATTACACTGGTAGAAACATAGACCATAGCTCAAGGGTCCAAGGCACTGGAGGGTAGACACCAGCAAGCAGTGGTCCTGGAGGGAGACCGCAGATTGTAAGAACTTTTTAGTTTTTGGTTTCCTAGTGGTAAAACTCTCCACTAATTGCCACTTGGCTCTTGTCTCCACTGCACAGCTGGTCTTCTTAATAATGACAACTCTGAAGAATATACTGTAAGACAGTGTATTCTCTTGATTTTACTTTTAAAAAGTATATATTAAATTCTGTTCAAGCACTAGCAATGCCATTGCAGCCATTCCAGGCTGCAAAGGGATTCTCTGGATATGTCCAAAGTGTACGTTTTTATGCCTAAAATCTGTGTCAGTTGCTAGATAAGATATACACTAGACAGGCACATATAGAGGAAGAGCTGGTTAGTTTTCTTTAGGAAGAAATGCTCACCTGAAGGAGGTGAAATTTTCTGTTTACTGTTTACTTTTCTGTTTCAGTTTACTCATCTGTAAACTGAGGTGCAGAATGCCCACTTCAAAGGGCTTTGGGAGTTTAGATGACAAAAGAAATGACCACATCCAACACAGCTTAGTATATAATAAGTGCTCAACCAAAGTTATTTCTTGAATTAGTTAGAGATTGCATTCAGTCATAGGTAAGAGTCCCCAGTAAAAGTAGCCTTAAAATATAGAGGCTTATTTTTTCTTCAAGGTTACATCCTTGAAGATGATAGCTGCAGCTCCTGCCATCACAACTGCACTATAGGAATTCTGTGTTTTGTTTTGTTTCATTTTTTCTTTCTTGTAGAACTTTAATGTGTCATTCCATTGTCTTCTCATCATAATGGCCTCCATTATTCGTGATGAGAAGTCAGCCATTATTCAAACTCTTCCTTCTCTTTTTTTAGTATATTTTTAAAAATATGACAGCTTTTATGATTTTCTCTTCACCTTTGGTTTTCAGCAGTTTGATTACATTTTACCTAGATGTGCTTTTCTTTGTATTTAAATTACTATTAAGTCATTGGTGGGGTCTTTGGGTCCTGTCAAACTTTTTTCTGGGTCTTTGGGTCCTGTCAAACTTTTTTCATTCTATGTTAGGGCAGGTCTGTTTCAGTTTTGAAATTAGTCTTAGAGCATGGCCCTCATCCCTAAGTTATGGTCTTTCTGGAGTAATAACAATGTGTGCATTACTCAAGGAGGTGTCTCCACTCTGGCTGGTCTAAAATCCCAACATCTCCCAGAATCATTTTTCAGCTAATCTCCTCAAAATATTTGATCTCTAAAGTCTAGCCCTTTCATACATAGTCTGGTCCTCAGCCCAGAAATTGAGGTGAATTATCATGCTGACTTCTGAGGTCACCTCTCTGTACAGCTCCCTTTTCTCAGGTACTCTGTCCAAAAATTCCAGCTGCTTCAGCAGCCCAGAACTTGTCTCCTTGATTCCTTAGCTCACCAGGATGACAGCTCGGCTTGGCTTGCTCCTCCTTATGCTGAGCCAGAAAAGTGTCCCCAGATAGAAAGCCAGAATGCCCACGGGCTCACTTCCTGCGTTTCCTCCCCTCAAGTTCACAGTCCTACCCTGAATGTTGTTACATACCTGAAAACAGATGCTTCATACACATTGTTCAGTTTTATAGTTGTTTTGGGAAGTCCAGCACTTTACTTACTTATATGGCTAGAAGCAGAAACCTACTGCCAAAAATGTTATCTATTTATTATTTTATTGGTAGCCCTACTAGTAGTAACACGATAACGTCAACTCTTTTGTGGTCTACAAAAATGTTTAAAATACTTTAATTTTTAAATATAAAGCATATAAAGAGTTATATTACTAGGTTGAACCTTTCTCTAACTCCTCCTTATACCTCTAGAGGCAACTACTATCCTGCATTAATGTGTATCACCTTTACAGATATCTTTATACTGTTTTTAGTCATGAACATATCCTCAAACAGGAAAATGGATAAGTAACTGGAATACTTAAACATTGGAATGGAGAGATGCTTTGGAGAGAGTATAGAAGTTGTATTAGAGAGAAGGATTCTAGAGGTAGGAAGATGAATTAGAAAGTTGTTGAAATGGTCCATGTGCACGTTGGTGAAGCAGGGGTTAGGGCAAGAGGAATAGATAAGGAGACTCAAAGGCCATTTACACGGAAGGAACAACATATTTAATTTGACTTAGAGCTTGAATTTTAAGTATATTTATTGGTATTATTTAAATATTTAGAAATATAGTTTTCCAAGTTATGGCCTGTTAAACAGTTAATGAGTGTCTACTATGTACCAAGCACTGTGCTGAGTTCTGTGGAGATGATATTGAGCAAAAAAACCCCATAGTTTCTGCTTATATGGATCCTTTGCTTGGCCCAAAGTCCATTCAAAAGGGACAAATCTAAACAGCTATTTTTCAGCCTGTTATTCAGCAGGTATGCATTCATAAGGCCATGCCAGGTGTGTTCAGTCAGTGCCCATTCTAATTCGTTGGCACCCTCTTCTAGTAGGTTGATTCTCCATTCTGATTGGTTGAGGTCTGCCTTGTATTAGCTATTAAGTATTTGACTCTCACCAGAAATAACCAGTAATGTGGCACCCAAAAGATAAGCTGAACGTATCATACTCTTTCTCTCAAAAGAAAAACATGGAAAGAATTAGCCCTACAACCCAAAATTGTGGATCACAAAAAACATGATTAAATAGAGGAAGTTAATTGATAGTAGGATTTTTAAAAAAGCAGACATATAACACTGTAATTGCATCACAGTCATGGCGTAGCATTATAGCTCTGCCAGGATGCTTTGATCAGTCTTGAATTCAGAACCATCTGTCAGCTACAGACTGTGTGAGCCTCCACCCTATTTGAGATCTCCTCTTCTTAGATATCCAAGGGGTCTCCTAATCACTTCACCTGATTCCTCACATTAACCCCCTACCCCCAATTTAAGCTGCTTTGAATGCGTATTTAACCCAAGAGACAAGCTAAAACTGTAACATAATGTATAATTCAGAATATTTGTCAAGCCATGACATCAATATTTTATCAAAAATGTTCATACCAATATTTTCATTAAATACACACACACACACACACACACACACACACACACACACACACTGTGTCAGTGCAGGCATAGGCCTAATACATTAAGAACAGATGAGCAATCTAAAAGCTAGAGACACGTTTTTTTCCATAAGATGGCTTTAGTAGCACTTAATTGTCTTTAACTTCATTCAAGACAATTTTGTTAGATTGTATGTGACAGCTGTCATATCCACGTGCATTTTTAAAAAACTTATCAAAATTGGTGAAATTTTGTGTAGCCATTTTAATATTGAAGATGGAAGAAAAAAAGCAACATTTTTGGCATATTATGCTTTATGATTTCAAAAAAGGTAAAAATGCAACAGAAATGCAAAAACAATTTGTGCAGTGTATGGAGAAGGTGCTGTGACTGATCGAACGTGTCAAAAGTGGTTTGCGAAGTTTCGTGCTGGAGATTTCTCACCGGACGATGTTCCACGGTTGGGTAGACCACTTGAAGTTGATAGCAATCAAATCGAGACATTAATTGAGAGCAATCAACGTTATACCACGCAGGAGGTAGCTGACATACTCAAAATATCCAAATCAAGTGTTGAAATCATTTGCACCAGCTTGGTTATGTTAATTACTTTGATGTTTGGGTTCCACCTAAGTTAAGTGAAAAACACCTTCTTGACTGTATTTCCGCATGCAATTTTCTACTTAAACGTAATGAAAATGTTCCATTTTTAAAACAAATTGTGACGGGTGATGAAAAGTGGATAGTGTACAATAATATGGAACAGAAGAGATCGTGGGGCAAGCGAAATGAACAACCACCTACCACACCAAAGGCCGGTCTTCATCCAAATAAGGTGATGTTGTGTATATGGTGGGATTGGAAGGGAGTCCTCTATTATGAGCTCCTTCCGGAAAACCAAACGATTAATTCCAACAAGTACTGCTCCCAATTAGACCAACTGAAAGCAGCACTCGACGAAAAGCATCCAGAATTAGTCAACGGAAAACGCATAATCTTCCATCAGGATAACGCAAGACCACGTGTTTCTTTGATGACCAGGCAAAAACTGTTACAGCTTGGCTGGGAAGTTCTGATTCATCTGCCGTATTCACCAGACATTGCACCTTCGGATTTCCATTTATTTTGGTCTTTACAAAATTCTCTTAATGGAAAAAATGTCAATTCCCTGGAAGACTGTATAAGGCACCTGGAACAGTTCTTTGCTGAAAAAGATTAAAAGTTTTGGGAAGATGGAATTATGAAGTTGCCTGAAAAACAGCAGAAAGTAGTGGAACAAAACAGTGAATACGTTGTTCAATAAAGTTCTTGGTGAAAATGAAAAATGTGTCTTTTGCTTTTTTACTTTAAAAACGAAGGCAATATTTGGCCCACCCAATAGAATTTACTCAGTTCTCTTGACCTTATGTCTTAACAGATGATATAGAGCAGTGCTTCTCAGACTTCAGTGCCCATCAGAATCACCAAGAAGACCTTGTTAAAATGCAAATGTCTAGGCCCCATTGCCAGAGTTTCTGATTTGGTAGGTCTGAGAAAGGGCTCAATAATTTGCATTTCCAAAAAGGGTCCAGGTGCTACTGGTGCTGCTGGTCTGTGGACTACACTTTTAAGAACTACTGATGTGGAAAGTTCTCAGAGCAAGTTCATGTTTATGTTGGTCTGTATTTATGTTTCTCATCTTTAGAGAGTCATCGGCTCTGTGGTCACTCATTACTTTACAACACTATGTCATCTGTATTCCCAGAGTTAGATGGTGAGAAGCTGATATCCCAGATCAAGGAGAAGGTTATAAAGGAGCCATTTCAGTAATAAGGATTTTTCCTGGGAAAAAAATGATAACAGGGAGATTTGAGGTTTCCAGTTACTTCTCCAGCACTTACTGTGCTATAAATAAACAGTCTTAAGTATACAGTTGGGATCTGACAGTATTTCTTTAATAAACTACACTGGGAAAAGCTAATGATGGTGAGCCACAGATGTTTCTAATATTTAGGTGGTCATTATCACCCGCAGTACATCTCTAATTCACAACAAATTTCATAGCCCAGTGATGGCCCATTTTTTAATAGATGCAAAACCAAAAACCAACAATAACACTAATTATTGCCTAGACTTGATATAGCTCTCCATTTTGTCAAATTGTGAAATTCCCACATGCATTCACTTTGCTTAGTCACACAGCTTTTCTGTGAATTGAGGCCATGCCCTGGTGCTTCTTCACTCAACTAATGTTTATGGGAAAACAACAAAAGTTAGGACCTGTGCTCTGTGTGGAAGCCAAAGGTGTTCAGGCTATGGTGACTTCAAGGAGAAAAGGTTACTGTAGAGGAGATGAGACTTCTGCAGAAATTACTGTGGCAGCAAGAAGTGGAGCAGGGCAAGTAGCTGAGGGCTCAGAAGAGAGCGGAGTCGCTTTTTGGTTGGAACGATCAGAGAAGGTTCTATGAAGAAAGTGGTATCTCAGCAGGATTTCAAAGGTGGACTTGGGTTTTGACAAGCATATGGGAAGAAAAGCAAGGACAGGGAATTAATTCTAAGTGCACCAGAGGCAAACTAGCTCAGAGTATATCCCATTCATAGTGAGTTAAGTGGTTCACTGCTCATGTAAGATCCATGCAAAGGGATAGTGGGAGAGGAGATGAGAGGTGAGAAAAAAGGGGTTGTAAATGCTAGATCCAGGATTGAGAGTTGATTCAGTAGACAACGGCGGCACATTGACGTTTTTGAACAAAGGAATAATATGATCTGGAATCTACCTTTATCACATTCATGAATGGCCCATGACAAAGGAAGAAGAGTTAATGGAAGCAGTGAGATGACTCAAGAGGTGTACTAGTATAGGACTGACCCACGAGTGTACTAATCAAGGCAAGACCCAGGAGGCACCCGTGGGAACAAAAAAGTGGGGTATAAATGAAGGAGAGACAAAATATGGTAACCGATTGTATAAAGTTTAGGTTTTGAGAAGAGTGTTGGTACCATTAACCAAAATAGAAAAGTCAGGGGGAGTGGTATGTTGTAGAGTTGGGGAAGAAAATGATAAATACAAGTACAGACATGTTAGGCTTATACTTCTGTAAGTAAAGCCAGATGGAAATCTTAAAAGCAGCTGGAGAAGTGGGGACTGAACTTCAGAAGAAAGTCAGCATAGGCCAGCTTATGCTGCCTTAACAAGCAGCACTAAAAATCCTAGTGACTTGAAACAATCGTGCTTATTTATAACTCACACACCATGGCCACCGCAATTCAGCAAGGAGACTCTGTTCATCAGGGACGCAGTTTCATGGAGGCTCCATTTCAGTGTATTCTCAGTGATCATGGAGACTGGGCAAGGGGAACATGGACAACCAGGAGCCAGTTAGAAAGTTGAGCAAATTTTAATCTAGTGTTAATTTGTGCTGCTTCTTGTGCACGATAGCAGCAGTAGAATCTCTCTTGGAAATAAACATCCCATATTATGATGTCTATGAATATAGGTTTCCTTTTCTACCCTCCCTCCCTCCTTCCTTCCCTCCTTTCTTTCCTTCTTTCCTTCCCTTCTCTTTCTTTACTTTTTTGGAAATCACTTATTGTATATAAGTTGTAATCCAGACCTCATGTATCAATGGGGAACTTTCAAATACAGCTATTACCAATACAAAAAAAAAAAAAACAAAACTGCTGCCCAGAAGTGTCACATGCCTTTTTTTCCCCCTCACATTTCATTGGCAAAAGCAAGTCATGTGATCATCCTTGAGATCAGGAGAATGTGGATAAATAATCCTACATGTGCCTAGGGCAAAAGAACTGCTATCTTTGCAACTGCTGCTCTGACTCCCATATGTATCATCTAAGACTGAGACCCTTGATGAAGACAGAGCAGTAGATACCATCTTTGATGTAAAGAGGAGAGAGAGTGGAAAGCAAAACTCTAAGGACAGAAACTTAAGGAATACATAGGAAGAACACATACTTACAGAGGCAAAATAAAAACACATAGAAAAGCAAAGGGCTCAGTTTACTAGGGCCACATTCATGAGAAGCATCTCAGGAAGGTTCCTCACTACCAAATCTGGAGATAAGTCAAAAACAGCCGAGGCCAAGGAAAGACCGCTGAGTCTGACGTTGAAGGAGACATGGCTGACCTTCAAGAGATCTGCTTTATGGAGGCGATGGGGTCAGGCATGAAGCCAGACTGAGGAAGGAGTGATCGAAAGTGGAGACAGAACACTGGACTGCTGATAAAAGGAAGGGAAATAAGATGTCCACTTGAGGTAGCAGCAAAAGCAAAGCTGCTTTGCTAAATGAAGTCTGGCAGGTTTTCATGTGTTCATTCAGCACATGTTTATTGAACATTTCCTCTTGCCAAACACTGTTTTAGGAGCTGGGGAGTGAGCAAGATAAGCTTTCTGTTCCCATGAAGCTTATCTTCCAGTGGAAGCAGACATACAACAAACAAGTGAGCAAAGGAATCAATGAGTGAAAGAGATCATTTCCAATTATATTTAGTTCTGATAAAACTAAATAAATTATATTTAGTTCTGCCTTCCCTTCTAAAAGGGAGTCAGAGGGTGGGTGGGGAGTATGGTCTGAAGGGTATGTCCTAGACTAGTCAGGAAAGGCATCTCAGGAGGGGATGCTAAAGGATAGCATCCTTTAGCATGTTGCCTCCTAAAGGGCAAGAAACATCAGCTAAGGACAGATCTGGAAACAAGAGTGTTCCACAGCAGGCAGAATCTCTGAAGGAAAGATCAAGTTCTCATAAAAAATGGGGAGGGGCTTCCCTGGTGGCACAGTGGTTGAGAGTCTGCCTGCTAATGCAGGGGACACGGGTTCAAGCCCTGGTCTGGGAAGATCCCACATGCCGCGGAGCAACTAGGCCCGTGAGCCACAACTACTGAGCCTATGCGTCTGGAGCCTGTGCCCCGCAACAAGAGAGGCCACGATAGTGAGAGGCCCACGCACCGCAATGAAGAGTGGCCCCCACTTGCCGCAACTAGAGAAAGCCCTCGCACAGAAATGAAGACCGAACACAGCCATAAATTAATTAATTAATTAATTAATTATTTTAAAAATGGGGGGGGGGGCTTCCCTGGTGGCGCAGTGGTTGAGAGTCTGCCTGCCAATGCAGGGGACACGGGTTCGAGCCCTGGTCTGGGAAGATCCCACATGCCGCGGAGCAACTAGGCCCGTGAGCCACAACTACTGAGCCTGCACGTCTAGAGCCTGTGCTCTGCAACAACAGAGGCCACGATAGTGAGAGGCCCGCGCATCGCGATGAAGAGTGGCCCCCGCTTGCCACAACTAGAGAAAGCCCTCGCACAGAAACAAAGACCCACACAGCCAAAAATAAATAAATAAATTAATTTTAAAAAAAAATGGGGATTAGAAGAAACATTTTAAGGGACTTCCCTGGCGGTCCAATGGTTAAGACGTCACCTTCCAATGCAGGGGGTCTGGATTCCATCCCTGGTCGGGCAGCTAAGATCCCACATGCCTCCCAGCCAAAAAACCGAAACATAAAACAGAAGCAATATTGTAACAAATTCCATAAAGACTTTAAAAATGGTCCACATCAAAAAAATCTGTTAAAAAACATTAAAAAAGAAGAAGAAACATTTTAGCTAGCTGGTTGTGTGTGCGTGTATGTGTGTGTGTTTGCATGTAAATACTTACAGCAAATGAAGGTCTAGAAGAAATTTGCCTCTCAATGCACAGGATTCTTTGGTTTAGAAGGACACGCCTTCTCCTTCAGGCAACCTACCACAGAACCTGCTTCAGTAGCTTGGGGAAAATTGCCGCAGGGTAGAGATCTGCTGAGGCAGATTCTTTTTCTTGGTGTATTATATTGTGCAGAACGTTTCTTTTTAAAGCTTTTGAACCAGGCTTCTCATGAGAATGCCTTTTATATTGGTACTTGCATTCTCTCCAGTTTCAGTCTTGCAAATTTTAGTCAAACGTTTGTATAAGGTCGACCTTTCTCACATGTGACTGTGGGTATAGGGGAGGTTTTCCTGGGCCTGCTCATGGATTTTTTAAAAAGAGAAGCTTAAACAAATCTCTGCTGAACTCTATGACCAGCCCCACTGGTCTTAGGAGGGCAGTCATCAAGGCCATTATGATCTGAATTAAACCACCACTGGAAAAAAGTACATATATTTTAAATTGGGGGTATGCCAGTGTGGTGGGATGATCTGCTAAAAGATTAATTTGTGTTAGCTTTTTTCTGCTTATTCATAATATTTGTTTATTGTCCCCACTGCCCTCCCCTGCTATAACATAAGCTCCACAAGGGCAGGAATATCTGTCTGTTTTGTGCACTGATGTTTCCTCAGTTCCTAGACAGTGCCGGGCACAGGGGAGATGCTCAGTAAGTACTGGGTGAATTCGTCTTTCTTCTCTTTGTGGTGGGACCCTGGCAGGAAGGAAGGTTTTCCTTGGGCTAGTGCCAGAAGGTAGCCAAGTTCCTGAGTGAGGTGTTCTGTCCCCCTCGAAAGCCCTACTTCCGACATGCAGAGAAAAGCCTGTGCTCAGAACAGCAGGCTGGAGATCAAGGGGGACAGAGGTGTGAGGACAGGGTCTCGGGGACAGGTATCAGACCTTCCCGGAGTCTCTGAGTACCAGGGACAGAGGGTGTATCTTGCAGATTGCCAAGGAGAAGGAGGCGCCCCTACTGCTTCCGGGGGTGGGGGGAGAGGGCTAGAATGTATTCTTCTGATTTACATAAACTCAAAATTTCCAAAAGATATCTTAAAGGCCAAAATGGGATGAGAGGGTGGGGAACATGGCCACGGTCCACATGTACTTTTTCCACACGTGCTATGTGTATGGGGCAGAGTGTAAGGGCTTTCCAGTCATTTTGTCACCCCAGTCTCAAGACCATCCTGGAGGCAGGTATAAGTGCAATCTCCATTTTATAGGCAAGGGGACTGCAGTTTGGAGGATGGTTTAACCTGG
>NW_028122099.1:0-52734 GCF_965194805.1 Balaenoptera borealis | reverse complement strand
GTTGCGTGATTACTTCTAGACTCATCTATGGTGCTGCAAATGGCATTGTTTCATTTTATCGCTAGCTCATAATCCATCTGTACATGTAGCAGTTCTTCTTTGTCCACCCATCTGTCGGTGGACTTTTTGGTGACTCCCGTATCTTGGCTATTGTAATACTGTGCAATGCAGATTTGCCTGCCTCTTTCTTTCCAATTCTGTCTTCTTAGGTTATAGGTCCGGGAATAAGCCTCTGGATCATAAGGTAGCTCAATGTTTACCTTTTAAAGGCACCTCCATTCTGTTCTCATGAGTGGCTCTTTCCAGGTTACATCCCACTTAAAGTTGAGGGTTTGCATTTCTCCACAGCACCTTCAGCATTTATTCTTTGTAGTATTTTACTGACGGTTATTCTGACTGGTGTGAGCTGATACGTCTTTGTGGTTGAATTTGCATGTGTCTCATAATCCGTTAAAACTGAGCTTTAAGGCAGGTCCTTTTCATTTTTCAGGCTGTGAGTACAGCTTAGTTCTTCAAAGTGTTTTCTTAAAGTATGTGTCCTATTTTAAAATTATTTGGCCATTACCTCCCTCAAGACATTTTGTGGTGACCATTAACACAGGCTTAAACCTGCGTTTGCAGGTAACGGCAAGAGGGCGGCAGTCTTTCAACATTCCCCACTCTGGTACTAGGGAAACAGACCTTCCGGCCATTGTTGTTCCTCGGTTATAAATTAGACTGGAATATGCCTGAATAAACCCACAAATGCTGATGTCACCTTACTTATGTTTGACTTTTAAATTTAACTTATATTTATTATTGGAGTAATATTACATTGTGTAAATGGAACAGTTCTTCTTGGTGCATTCCTCTGTTGATGGAGATTTTCATTGCTTCCAAATGTTGGCTATGCTAAATATGGCTGGAGGGCAGGATTGCCAGCCTGTGACGTTTTGATTCTCATTTTCTCAGGAGATAGGCCCAGCAGTGGGTATGACTGATTGACGGGTAGCTCAATGTTTACCTTTTCAAGGCACTTCCATTGTGTTTTCATTAGTCGCTCTTACCACGTCCCCCTGAGAGCCGAGTGTACGCATGCCTCCACAGTCCCTTCAGCATTTATTTTTTGAACCATTTTTGCCGATGGCCATTCTGACTGCTGTGAGCTGATAGGTTTTTGTAATTTGGGTTTGCATGTCTTTCAAAATTCCTAAAATACATCATTTTTCCACACCTTTTTCTTTTCTCTTAAAAGAAAAAAACTGTGAGTACAATATACCTCTTGAAATTGTCTTCTTGGAAGGTTGCCCTCTTTTGAAATTGTTGATCCATTTTTGATCCCAGGATTTATTTGGAGGGCAGGTGTCATTTACAGAATTGCAAGTTGCTGAATGTTTAGTGACCTTTAGCAGTGGGTTTAAAGCTGCTGTTGTGGGAAATGACCACAAGAAGGCAGCATTACTCCATTCCCAAATCTGGGTACTAGGGCAGCAGAGTCTTTCTGGAAGTCGTGTTCCTAGGTTGTAAATTAATATGGCATGTGCCAGGAGAAACCCCCATAAGTTTATGTCTCATTACTTCTTGTTTTTGTTAATTGTTTTAATCGGGGTAAAGATTAGAATATTGTTTGTCTTAGGGGTACACAATCTGCTTCATTTGTACATTATATATGTCTTTTCCACAGATCCTCTTCCCATATAAAATATTACAGAGTGTTCTGTAGACCTCCCTTGCTATATGGTCGGTCTCTTTGAAATATGTATATAATATGTATTTGGATATGTAGAGTAACACTTCTCTCATTTATCCATTCCCCCCACCTTTCCTTTTAGATGAGCACAGTTGGTTTTCTAAGTCTGTGAGTGTCTTTCTCTGTGGAAATATGTTCATTTGTGTCAGTTATTAGGTAACGCCTATAAGGAATATCATAGGATAGAGGTCTTTTGCTTTCCGACTTACCTCATGTTTTGTGATTATCTCCAGGCTCATCTCTGGTGCCTCAAAGAGCAGTGTTTCATTGTTTTCCTTGGCTAATATTTCATTGTGTACATGGACCCCTTCTTCTTTATCCACTCACCCGTTGATGGACATTTTGGTTGCTTCCCATCTTGGCTCTTTTGAATAAGGCTCCAGTGCAGCTTTTGCAGCGTGTGTCTTTTCGATTCTGGTCTTCTCAGGTGAGAGGCCCAGTGGTGTGCCTGCTGGATTGAATGGTGCCTCAATTTTTACTTTTAAACGCAGTTCCTTTCTGTTCTCATTATTGGCTGTTAACCACTTTACATCTCACCAGCACCTAGAGGTTACACAGTTCTCTACAACCCCATCAGCATTTATTGTTTGTAGACTTTTTGCTGACGGTCAGTCGACAGGTGTGAGTTGAAACCTTTTGGTTGAATAGATTGCCTGAGTCTAATAATTCCTTAGGTTGAGCTTTTATCCATTTTCCTGTTTTTTTTTTTAAAGAGAGTGAGGAATACTTACCTCTTCATACTACCTTCTTGAAACATTTGCCTGTTTTGAAATTTTTGTCCATTCCTTACCCGAGCACAAGTTTTGACGGCAGGTGTCCTTTACAGCCCTGAGTCCTTGTGAATTTTAAGTGACCATTAGCTGTGGGTTTAAAGCTGTTCTTGCGGGAAACGGCCACAAGGCGGCAGCATTTCTCCTTTACCAAATCTGATTACTAGGGCAACAGAGCCTTATTGGAAGTGGTGTGCTAGGTTGTAAATTAGAATGGAATGTGCCAGGAAAAAGCCCTTGAAGTTTATGTGTCATTACTTCTTGTGCGTATTTTTAACATAATTTTTATTTTTTATCACAGCAAATTTGATTACAATGGTTTGTTTCTTCTAGGTGTGCAAGATGTGGTTCTTTCACACATATACATATATATATTCTTCTTCGGAATCTTTTCCCATGTAGGTGATGACACAATGTTGAGTAGTCTTCTCTTGGTATTCTGTAGGTCTTTGGTGATTATATATTACACGTGTGTTTGTATATCTCTGTTAACCTCAATATGGTGATGTATCCAATCCTCACACCTTTCCATTTGGTGAGCCATAAGTTTTAGTAGTGAATCTGTGATTGCCTTTCTCTGTGGAAATATCTTCCTTTGTATCAACTTTGAGGTAACACCTGTATGTGATATGATAGGATATGTGTCTTTCGCTTTGTCACTTACTCCAAGATGCGTAATTACTTCTAGACTCATCTATGGTGCTTCAAATGGCATTGTTTCATTTTTTCGCTAGCTCATATTCCATCTGTACATGTAGCAGTTCTTCTTTGTCCACCCATCTGTCGGTGGACTTTTTGGTTACTTCCATATCTTGGCTACTGTAATACTATGCAATGCAGATTTGCCTGCCTGTGTCTTTCCAATTCTGTCTTCTTAGGTTATAGGTCCAGGTATAGGTGTACTGGATCATATGGTAGCTCAGCGTTAACCTTTTAAAGGCACCTCCATTCTGTTCTCTTTAGTGGCTCTTTCCAGATTACGTCCCACTTAAAGTTGAGGGTTTGCATTTCTCCACAGCACCTTTAGCATTTATTCTATGTGGTTTTTTGCTGATGGTTATTCTGACTGGTGTGAGCTGATACCTCTTTGTGGTTGAATTTGCATGTGTCTCATAATCCGTTGAAATTGAACTTTAAGGCATGTCCTTTTCATTTTTCCAGCTGTGATTATGGCTTAGCTCTTCAAAGTGTTTTCTTAAAGTATGTGTCACATTTTGAAATATTTTAACCATTACCTTCTT
This sequence comes from Balaenoptera borealis, assembly GCF_965194805.1. Lineage (NCBI taxonomy): Eukaryota > Metazoa > Chordata > Mammalia > Artiodactyla > Balaenopteridae > Balaenoptera > Balaenoptera borealis. The sequence continues at coordinate 48,994 of NW_028122099.1, read as the reverse complement.
CAAGACATTTTGAGAGCAGGTTTCATTTATAGCCCAGCAGTACTTGTTCATATGAAGTGACCATTAGCCCAGGCTTTAAAGCTGCTTTTGCAGGTAACGGCCAGAGGGTGGCAGCCTTTCTATGTTCCCCACGCTGGTACTTGCGAAACAGACCTACCCGCCAGTGGTGTTCTTCGGTTATAAATTAGAGTGGAATGTGCTCGGATAAACCCACAAATGCTGATGTCTCCTTACATTTGTTTGTTTTTTAAAGTTAATTTATATTTTTTACTGGAGTAATATTCCATTGTATACAAGGACCACTTCTTCTTGGTGCATTCCTCTGTTGATGGACATTTTTGTTGCTTCCAAGTGTTGACTATGGTAAACATTGCTGGCGTACAGGTTTGCCAGCCTGTGACTTTTTGAATCTCATTTTCTCAGGTGATAAGCCCAGCAGATGGTATGCTTGATTCACTGGTAGCTCAATGTTTACCTTTTCAAAGCACCTCCATTGTGTTTTCATTAGTGGCTCTTCCCACGTCCCCCTTACAGCTGAGGTTACACATTTCTCCACAATCCCTTCAGCATGTATTGTTTGCAGCATTTTTGCTGATGGACATTCTGCCTGGTGTGAGCTGATAGGTTTTTGTAAATTGGGTTTGCATGTCTTTAAAAATTCCTAAAATTTATCATTTTTCCAGGCGTTTTTCTATTCTGGTATTAGAAAAAAGTGTGAGTTCAATATACCTCTTGAAATTATCTTGTTGAAAGATTGCCCTCTTTTTAATATTCTGGTGGATTTTCGTCCCCAGGATATTTTTTTGAAGGCAGGTGTCATTTACAGGCCTGCAATGTGTGTGAATATTTAGTAACCATTAGCACTGGGTGTAAGCTGCTGTTGTACGTAACGGCCACAAGGCAGGAGCACTTCTCCATTATCAAATCTGGTTACTAGGGCAGCAGAGCCGTTCTGGAAGTGGTTTTCCTAGCTTGTAAATTTGAATGGAATGTGCCAGGAAACCCCCCCATAAGTTTATGTTTGATTAATTCTTGTTTGTTGTTTTAATTTTTAAAATTGGGGTAATGTTTAGAATGTTGTCTGTCCAAGGTGTACACACTCTGGTTCATTTACACATTATATATATCTATATATTTCGAGATCCTCTTCCCATGTCAATTATTACAGAGTGTTCCGTAGACCTCCCTTGCTATATGGTGGGTCTTTTTGATATATGTATATAATATGTGTTTGTATCCATATGGTAACGCTAATCTTCATTTATCCAATCCCCCCACCTTCCCTTTTAGATAAGCATAGTTTTTTTTCTAAGTCTGTGAGTGCCTTTCTCTGTGGAAATGTGTTCATTTGCGTCAGTTATTAGATAACGCCTATAAGTGATATCATAGAATATAGGTCTTTTGCTTTCCGACTGACCTCATGTTTTGTGATTATCTCCAGGCTCATCTGTGGCGCCTCAAAGAGCAGTGTTTCACTGTTTTCCATGGCTAATATTCCATTGTGTACATGGACCACTTCTTCTTTATCCATTCACCTGTGGATGGACATTTTGGTTGCTTCACTGTCTTGTCTATAGTGAATAAGGCTGCAGTGAAGCTTTTGCAGCCCGGGTCTTCTCGATTCTGGTCTTCTCAGGTGAGAGGCCCAGTGGTGCACCTGCTGGATTGAATGATACCTCAATTTTTACTTTCAAACGCAGCTCCTTTCTGTTCTCCTTATTGGCTCTTAACCACTTTACATCTCACCAGCAGCTAGAGGGTACACAGTTCTGTAAAACCCCTTCAGCATTTATTGTCTGTAGACGTTTTGCTGATGGTCAGTCGACTGGTGTGAGTTGAAACCGTTTTGTAGATTAGATTGCATGAGTCTAATACTTCCTGAGGTTGAGCTTATATCCATTTTCCTTTTTTGAAAAAGACAGTGAGTAAAACTTACCTCTTCATACAGTCTTCTTGAAACATTTGCCTGTTTTGAATTTTTTAATCCATTCCCTACCTCAGCACAGTTTTGAGGGCAGGTGTCTTTACAGCCCTGAGTCCTTGTGAATGTTAAGTGACCATTAGCTGTGGGTTAAAAGCCGCTCTTGCGGGAAACGGCAAAAGGCGGCAGCATTTCTCCTTTACCAAATCTGGTCACCAGGGCAACAGAGCCTTAATGGAAGTCGTGTTCTAGGTTGTAAATTACAATGGAATGTGCCAGGAGAAAGCCTTTAAATTTATGTCTCATTACTTCTTGTTCGTATTTTTAATTTTTAGTTTTTCATCACAGCAAATTTGATTACAATGTTTTGTTTGTTCTAGGTGTGCAAGTTGTGGTTCTTTCATACATATACATATATCTATTCTTCTTCGGATCCTTTTCCCATGTAGGTTAGGACACAATGTTGAGTAGTCTTCTCTTGGTATTGCGTACGTCTTTGGTGATTATGTATTTCACATGTGTTTTTATACGTCTGTTAACCCCAGTATAGTAATGTGTCCAATCCTCACACCTTTCCATTTGGTGAACCATACGTTTTTGTACTGAATCTGTGATTGCCTTTCTGCGTGGATATATCTTTGTTGGTATCAATTCGTAGGTAACACCTGTAACTGATATGGTAGCATATATGTCTTTCGCTTTGTCACTTACTCCAAGTTGCGTGATTACTTCTAGACTCATCTATGGTGCTGCAAATGGCATTGTTTCATTTTATCGCTAGCTCATAATCCATCTGTACATGTAGCAGTTCTTCTTTGTCCACCCATCTGTCGGTGGACTTTTTGGTGACTCCCGTATCTTGGCTATTGTAATACTGTGCAATGCAGATTTGCCTGCCTCTTTCTTTCCAATTCTGTCTTCTTAGGTTATAGGTCCGGGAATAAGCCTCTGGATCATAAGGTAGCTCAATGTTTACCTTTTAAAGGCACCTCCATTCTGTTCTCATGAGTGGCTCTTTCCAGGTTACATCCCACTTAAAGTTGAGGGTTTGCATTTCTCCACAGCACCTTCAGCATTTATTCTTTGTAGTTTTTTACTGACGGTTATTCTGACTGGTGTGAGCTGATACGTCTTTGTGGTTGAATTTGCATGTGTCTCATAATCCGTTAAAACTGCGCTTTAAGGCAGGTCCTTTTCATTTTTCAGGCTGTGAGTACAGCTTAGTTCTTCAAAGTGTTTTCTTAAAGTATGTGTCCTATTTTAAAATTATTTGGCCATTACCTCCCTCAAGACATTTTGTGGTGACCATTAACACAGGCTTAAACCTGCGTTTGCAGGTAACGGCCAGAGGGTGGCAGTCTTTCAACGTTCCCCACTCTGGTACTAGGGAAACAGACCTTCCGGCCATTGTTGTTCCTCGGTTATAATTTAGAGTGGAATGTGCCTGAATAAACCCACAAATGCTGATGTCTCCTTAGTTATGTTTGTCTTTTAAATTTAACTTATATTTATTTTTGGAGTAATATTACATTGTGTAAATGGAACAGTTCTTCTTGGTGCATTCCTCTGTTGATGGAGATTTACATTGCTTCCAAATGTTGGCTATGCTAAATATGGCTGGAGGGCAGGATTGCCAGCCTGTGACGTTTTGATTCTCATTTTCTCAGGAGATAGGCCCAGCAGTGGGTATGACTGATTGACGGGTAGCTCAATGTTTACCTTTTCAAGGCACTTCCATTGTGTTTTCATTAGTGGCTCTTACCACGTCCCCCTTAGAGCCGAGTGTACGCATGCCTCCACAGTCCCTTCAGCATTTATTTTTTGAAGCGTTTTTGCTGATGGCCATTCTGACTGCTGTGAGCTGATAGGTTTTTGTAATTTGGGTTTGCATGTCTTTCAAAATTCCTAAAATACATCATTTTTCCACACCTTTTTCTTTTCTCTTAAAAGAAAAAAAACCGGTGAGCACAATATACCTCTTGAAATTGGCTTCTTGGAAGGTTGCCCTTTTTGAAATTGTTGATCCATTTTTGGTCCCAGGATTTATTTGGAGGGCAGGTGTCATTTACAGAATTGCAAGTTGGTGAATATTTAGTGACCTTTAGCAGTGGGTTTAAAGCTGCTGTTGTGGGAAATGACCACTGGAAGGCAGCATTACTCCTTTCCCAAATCTGGGTGCTAGGGCAACAGAGCCTTATTGGAAGTGGTGTGCTAGGTTGTAAATTAGAATGGAATGTGCCAGGAAAAAGCCCTTGAAGTTTATGTGTCATTACTTCTTGTGCGTATTTTTAACATAATTTTTATTTTTTATCACAGCAAATTTGATTACAATGGTTTGTTTCTTCTAGGTGTGCAAGATGTGGTTCTTTCACACATATACATATATCTATTCTTCTTCGGAATCTTTTCCCATGTAGGTGATGACACAATGTTGAGTAGTCTTCTCTTGGTATTCTGTAGGTCTTTGGTGATTATATATTACACGTGTGTTTGTATATCTCTGTTAACCTCAATATGGTGATGTATCCAATCCTCACACCTTTCCATTTGGTGAGCCATAAGTTTTAGTAGTGAATCTGTGATTGCCTTTCTCTGTGGAAATATCTTCCTTTGTATCAACTTTGAGGTAACACCTGTATGTGATATGATAGGATATGTGTCTTTCGCTTTGTCACTTACTCCAAGATGCGTAATTACTTCTAGACTCATCTATGGTGCTTCAAATGGCATTGTTTCATTTTTTCGCTAGCTCATATTCCATCTGTACATGTAGCAGTTCTTCTTTGTCCACCCATCTGTCGGTGGACTTTTTGGTTACTTCCATATCTTGGCTACTGTAATACTATGCAATGCAGATTTGCCTGCCTGTGTCTTTCCAATTCTGTCTTCTTAGGTTATAGGTCCAGGTATAGGTGTACTGGATCATATGGTAGCTCAGCGTTAACCTTTTAAAGGCACCTCCATTCTGTTCTCTTTAGTGGCTCTTTCCAGATTACGTCCCACTTAAAGTTGAGGGTTTGCATTTCTCCACAGCACCTTTAGCATTTATTCTATGTGGTTTTTTGCTGATGGTTATTCTGACTGGTGTGAGCTGATACCTCTTTGTGGTTGAATTTGCATGTGTCTCATAATCCGTTGAAATTGAACTTTAAGGCATGTCCTTTTCATTTTTCCAGCTGTGATTATGGCTTAGCTCTTCAAAGTGTTTTCTTAAAGTATGTGTCACATTTTGAAATATTTTAACCATTACCTTCTTCAAGACATTTTGAGAGCAGGTTTCATTTATAGCCCAGCAGTACTTGTTCATATGAAGTGACCATTAGCCCAGGCTTTAAAGCTGCTTTTGCAGGTAACGGCCAGAGGGTGGCAGCCTTTCTATGTTCCCCACGCTGGTACTTGCGAAACAGACCTACCCGCCAGTGGTGTTCTTCGGTTATAAATTAGAGTGGAATGTGCTCGGATAAACCCACAAATGCTGATGTCTCCTTACATTTGTTTGTTTTTTAAAGTTAATTTATATTTTTTACTGGAGTAATATTCCATTGTATACAAGGACCACTTCTTCTTGGTGCATTCCTCTGTTGATGGACATTTTTGTTGCTTCCAAGTGTTGACTATGGTAAACATTGCTGGCGTACAGGTTTGCCAGCCTGTGACTTTTTGAATCTCATTTTCTCAGGTGATAAGCCCAGCAGATGGTATGCTTGATTCACTGGTAGCTCAATGTTTACCTTTTCAAAGCACCTCCATTGTGTTTTCATTAGTGGCTCTTCCCACGTCCCCCTTACAGCTGAGGTTACACATTTCTCCACAATCCCTTCAGCATGTATTGTTTGCAGCATTTTTGCTGATGGACATTCTGCCTGGTGTGAGCTGATAGGTTTTTGTAAATTGGGTTTGCATGTCTTTAAAAATTCCTAAAATTTATCATTTTTCCAGGCGTTTTTCTATTCTGGTATTAGAAAAAAGTGTGAGTTCAATATACCTCTTGAAATTATCTTGTTGAAAGATTGCCCTCTTTTTAATATTCTGGTGGATTTTCGTCCCCAGGATATTTTTTTGAAGGCAGGTGTCATTTACAGGCCTGCAATGTGTGTGAATATTTAGTAACCATTAGCACTGGGTGTAAGCTGCTGTTGTACGTAACGGCCACAAGGCAGGAGCACTTCTCCATTATCAAATCTGGTTACTAGGGCAGCAGAGCCGTTCTGGAAGTGGTTTTCCTAGCTTGTAAATTTGAATGGAATGTGCCAGGAAACCCCCCCATAAGTTTATGTTTGATTAATTCTTGTTTGTTGTTTTAATTTTTAAAATTGGGGTAATGTTTAGAATGTTGTCTGTCCAAGGTGTACACACTCTGGTTCATTTACACATTATATATATCTATATATTTCGAGATCCTCTTCCCATGTCAATTATTACAGAGTGTTCCGTAGACCTCCCTTGCTATATGGTGGGTCTTTTTGATATATGTATATAATATGTGTTTGTATCCATATGGTAACGCTAATCTTCATTTATCCAATCCCCCCACCTTCCCTTTTAGATAAGCATAGTTTTTTTTCTAAGTCTGTGAGTGCCTTTCTCTGTGGAAATGTGTTCATTTGCGTCAGTTATTAGATAACGCCTATAAGTGATATCATAGAATATAGGTCTTTTGCTTTCCGACTGACCTCATGTTTTGTGATTATCTCCAGGCTCATCTGTGGCGCCTCAAAGAGCAGTGTTTCACTGTTTTCCATGGCTAATATTCCATTGTGTACATGGACCACTTCTTCTTTATCCATTCACCTGTGGATGGACATTTTGGTTGCTTCACTGTCTTGTCTATAGTGAATAAGGCTGCAGTGAAGCTTTTGCAGCCCGGGTCTTCTCGATTCTGGTCTTCTCAGGTGAGAGGCCCAGTGGTGCACCTGCTGGATTGAATGATACCTCAATTTTTACTTTCAAACGCAGCTCCTTTCTGTTCTCCTTATTGGCTCTTAACCACTTTACATCTCACCAGCAGCTAGAGGGTACACAGTTCTGTAAAACCCCTTCAGCATTTATTGTCTGTAGACGTTTTGCTGATGGTCAGTCGACTGGTGTGAGTTGAAACCGTTTTGTAGATTAGATTGCATGAGTCTAATACTTCCTGAGGTTGAGCTTATATCCATTTTCCTTTTTTGAAAAAGACAGTGAGTAAAACTTACCTCTTCATACAGTCTTCTTGAAACATTTGCCTGTTTTGAATTTTTTAATCCATTCCCTACCTCAGCACAGTTTTGAGGGCAGGTGTCTTTACAGCCCTGAGTCCTTGTGAATGTTAAGTGACCATTAGCTGTGGGTTAAAAGCCGCTCTTGCGGGAAACGGCAAAAGGCGGCAGCATTTCTCCTTTACCAAATCTGGTCACCAGGGCAACAGAGCCTTAATGGAAGTCGTGTTCTAGGTTGTAAATTACAATGGAATGTGCCAGGAGAAAGCCTTTAAATTTATGTCTCATTACTTCTTGTTCGTATTTTTAATTTTTAGTTTTTCATCACAGCAAATTTGATTACAATGTTTTGTTTGTTCTAGGTGTGCAAGTTGTGGTTCTTTCATACATATACATATATCTATTCTTCTTCGGATCCTTTTCCCATGTAGGTTAGGACACAATGTTGAGTAGTCTTCTCTTGGTATTGCGTACGTCTTTGGTGATTATGTATTTCACATGTGTTTTTATATGTCTGTTAACCCCAGTATAGTAATGTGTCCAATCCTCACACCTTTCCATTTGGTGAACCATACGTTTTTGTACTGAATCTGTGATTGCCTTTCTGCGTGGATATATCTTTGTTGGTATCAATTCGTAGGTAACACCTGTAACTGATATGGTAGCATATATGTCTTTCGCTTTGTCACTTACTCCAAGTTGCGTGATTACTTCTAGACTCATCTATGGTGCTGCAAATGGCATTGTTTCATTTTATCGCTAGCTCATAATCCATCTGTACATGTAGCAGTTCTTCTTTGTCCACCCATCTGTCGGTGGACTTTTTGGTGACTCCCGTATCTTGGCTATTGTAATACTGTGCAATGCAGATTTGCCTGCCTCTTTCTTTCCAATTCTGTCTTCTTAGGTTATAGGTCCGGGAATAAGCCTCTGGATCATAAGGTAGCTCAATGTTTACCTTTTAAAGGCACCTCCATTCTGTTCTCATGAGTGGCTCTTTCCAGGTTACATCCCACTTAAAGTTGAGGGTTTGCATTTCTCCACAGCACCTTCAGCATTTATTCTTTGTAGTTTTTTACTGACGGTTATTCTGACTGGTGTGAGCTGATACCTCTTTGTGGTTGAATTTGCATGTGTCTCATAATCCGTTAAAACTGAGCTTTAAGGCAGGTCCTTTTCATTTTTCAGGCTGTGAGTACAGCTTAGTTCTTCAAAGTGTTTTCTTAAAGTATGTGTCCTATTTTAAAATTATTTGGCCATTACCTCCCTCAAGACATTTTGTGGTGACCATTAACACAGGCTTAAACCTGCGTTTGCAGGTAACGGCCAGAGGGTGGCAGTCTTTCAACGTTCCCCACTCTGGTACTAGGGAAACAGACCTTCCGGCCATTGTTGTTCCTCGGTTATAATTTAGAGTGGAATGTGCCTGAATAAACCCACAAATGCTGATGTCTCCTTAGTTATGTTTGTCTTTTAAATTTAACTTATATTTATTTTTGGAGTAATATTACATTGTGTAAATGGAACAGTTCTTCTTGGTGCATTCCTCTGTTGATGGAGATTTACATTGCTTCCAAATGTTGGCTATGCTAAATATGGCTGGAGGGCAGGATTGCCAGCCTGTGACGTTTTGATTCTCATTTTCTCAGGAGATAGGCCCAGCAGTGGGTATGACTGATTGACGGGTAGCTCAATGTTTACCTTTTCAAGGCACTTCCATTGTGTTTTCATTAGTGGCTCTTACCACGTCCCCCTTAGAGCCGAGTGTACGCATGCCTCCACAGTCCCTTCAGCATTTATTTTTTGAAGCGTTTTTGCTGATGGCCATTCTGACTGCTGTGAGCTGATAGGTTTTTGTAATTTGGGTTTGCATGTCTTTCAAAATTCCTAAAATACATCATTTTTCCACACCTTTTTCTTTTCTCTTAAAAGAAAAAAAACCGGTGAGCACAATATACCTCTTGAAATTGGCTTCTTGGAAGGTTGCCCTTTTTGAAATTGTTGATCCATTTTTGGTCCCAGGATTTATTTGGAGGGCAGGTGTCATTTACAGAATTGCAAGTTGGTGAATATTTAGTGACCTTTAGCAGTGGGTTTAAAGCTGCTGTTGTGGGAAATGACCACTGGAAGGCAGCATTACTCCTTTCCCAAATCTGGGTGCTAGGGCAACAGAGCCTTATTGGAAGTGGTGTGCTAGGTTGTAAATTAGAATGGAATGTGCCAGGAAAAAGCCCTTGAAGTTTATGTGTCATTACTTCTTGTGCGTATTTTTAACATAATTTTTATTTTTTATCACAGCAAATTTGATTACAATGGTTTGTTTCTTCTAGGTGTGCAAGATGTGGTTCTTTCACACATATACATATATCTATTCTTCTTCGGAATCTTTTCCCATGTAGGTGATGACACAATGTTGAGTAGTCTTCTCTTGGTATTCTGTAGGTCTTTGGTGATTATATATTACACGTGTGTTTGTATATCTCTGTTAACCTCAATATGGTGATGTATCCAATCCTCACACCTTTCCATTTGGTGAGCCATAAGTTTTAGTAGTGAATCTGTGATTGCCTTTCTCTGTGGAAATATCTTCCTTTGTATCAACTTTGAGGTAACACCTGTATGTGATATGATAGGATATGTGTCTTTCGCTTTGTCACTTACTCCAAGATGCGTAATTACTTCTAGACTCATCTATGGTGCTTCAAATGGCATTGTTTCATTTTTTCGCTAGCTCATATTCCATCTGTACATGTAGCAGTTCTTCTTTGTCCACCCATCTGTCGGTGGACTTTTTGGTTACTTCCATATCTTGGCTACTGTAATACTATGCAATGCAGATTTGCCTGCCTGTGTCTTTCCAATTCTGTCTTCTTAGGTTATAGGTCCAGGTATAGGTGTACTGGATCATATGGTAGCTCAGCGTTAACCTTTTAAAGGCACCTCCATTCTGTTCTCTTTAGTGGCTCTTTCCAGATTACGTCCCACTTAAAGTTGAGGGTTTGCATTTCTCCACAGCACCTTTAGCATTTATTCTATGTGGTTTTTTGCTGATGGTTATTCTGACTGGTGTGAGCTGATACCTCTTTGTGGTTGAATTTGCATGTGTCTCATAATCCGTTGAAATTGAACTTTAAGGCATGTCCTTTTCATTTTTCCAGCTGTGATTATGGCTTAGCTCTTCAAAGTGTTTTCTTAAAGTATGTGTCACATTTTGAAATATTTTAACCATTACCTTCTTCAAGACATTTTGAGAGCAGGTTTCATTTATAGCCCAGCAGTACTTGTTCATATGAAGTGACCATTAGCCCAGGCTTTAAAGCTGCTATTGCAGGTAACGGCCAGAGGGTGGCAGCCTTTCTATGTTCCCCACGCTGGTACTTGCGAAACAGACCTACCCGCCAGTGGTGTTCTTCGGTTATAAATTAGAGTGGAATGTGCTCGGATAAACCCACAAATGCTGATGTCTCCTTACATTTGTTTGTTTTTTAAAGTTAATTTATATTTTTTACTGGAGTAATATTCCATTGTATACAAGGACCACTTCTTCTTGGTGCATTCCTCTGTTGATGGAGATTTTCATTGCTTCCAAATGTTGGCTATGCTAAATATGGCTGGAGGGCAGGATTGCCAGCCTGTGACGTTTTGATTCTCATTTTCTCAGGAGATAGGCCCAGCAGTGGGTATGACTGATTGACGGGTAGCTCAATGTTTACCTTTTCAAGGCACTTCCATTGTGTTTTCATTAGTCGCTCTTACCACGTCCCCCTGAGAGCCGAGTGTACGCATGCCTCCACAGTCCCTTCAGCATTTATTTTTTGAACCATTTTTGCCGATGGCCATTCTGACTGCTGTGAGCTGATAGGTTTTTGTAATTTGGGTTTGCATGTCTTTCAAAATTCCTAAAATACATCATTTTTCCACACCTTTTTCTTTTCTCTTAAAAGAAAAAAACTGTGAGTACAATATACCTCTTGAAATTGTCTTCTTGGAAGGTTGCCCTCTTTTGAAATTGTTGATCCATTTTTGATCCCAGGATTTATTTGGAGGGCAGGTGTCATTTACAGAATTGCAAGTTGCTGAATGTTTAGTGACCTTTAGCAGTGGGTTTAAAGCTGCTGTTGTGGGAAATGACCACAAGAAGGCAGCATTACTCCATTCCCAAATCTGGGTACTAGGGCAGCAGAGTCTTTCTGGAAGTCGTGTTCCTAGGTTGTAAATTAATATGGCATGTGCCAGGAGAAACCCCCATAAGTTTATGTCTCATTACTTCTTGTTTTTGTTAATTGTTTTAATCGGGGTAAAGATTAGAATATTGTTTGTCTTAGGGGTACACAATCTGCTTCATTTGTACATTATATATGTCTTTTCCACAGATCCTCTTCCCATATAAAATATTACAGAGTGTTCTGTAGACCTCCCTTGCTATATGGTCGGTCTCTTTGAAATATGTATATAATATGTATTTGGATATGTAGAGTAACACTTCTCTCATTTATCCATTCCCCCCACCTTTCCTTTTAGATGAGCACAGTTGGTTTTCTAAGTCTGTGAGTGTCTTTCTCTGTGGAAATATGTTCATTTGTGTCAGTTATTAGGTAACGCCTATAAGGAATATCATAGGATAGAGGTCTTTTGCTTTCCGACTTACCTCATGTTTTGTGATTATCTCCAGGCTCATCTCTGGTGCCTCAAAGAGCAGTGTTTCATTGTTTTCCTTGGCTAATATTTCATTGTGTACATGGACCCCTTCTTCTTTATCCACTCACCCGTTGATGGACATTTTGGTTGCTTCCCATCTTGGCTCTTTTGAATAAGGCTCCAGTGCAGCTTTTGCAGCGTGTGTCTTTTCGATTCTGGTCTTCTCAGGTGAGAGGCCCAGTGGTGTGCCTGCTGGATTGAATGGTACCTCAATTTTTACTTTTAAACGCAGTTCCTTTCTGTTCTCATTATTGGCTGTTAACCACTTTACATCTCACCAGCACCTAGAGGTTACACAGTTCTCTACAACCCCATCAGCATTTATTGTTTGTAGACTTTTTGCTGACGGTCAGTCGACAGGTGTGAGTTGAAACCTTTTGGTTGAATAGATTGCCTGAGTCTAATAATTCCTTAGGTTGAGCTTTTATCCATTTTCCTGTTTTTTTTTTTAAAGAGAGTGAGGAATACTTACCTCTTCATACTACCTTCTTGAAACATTTGCCTGTTTTGAAATTTTTGTCCATTCCTTACCCGAGCACAAGTTTTGACGGCAGGTGTCCTTTACAGCCCTGAGTCCTTGTGAATTTTAAGTGACCATTAGCTGTGGGTTTAAAGCTGTTCTTGCGGGAAACGGCCACAAGGCGGCAGCATTTCTCCTTTACCAAATCTGATTACTAGGGCAACAGAGCCTTATTGGAAGTGGTGTGCTAGGTTGTAAATTAGAATGGAATGTGCCAGGAAAAAGCCCTTGAAGTTTATGTGTCATTACTTCTTGTGCGTATTTTTAACATAATTTTTATTTTTTATCACAGCAAATTTGATTACAATGGTTTGTTTCTTCTAGGTGTGCAAGATGTGGTTCTTTCACACATATACATATATCTATTCTTCTTCGGAATCTTTTCCCATGTAGGTGATGACACAATGTTGAGTAGTCTTCTCTTGGTATTCTGTAGGTCTTTGGTGATTATATATTACACGTGTGTTTGTATATCTCTGTTAACCTCAATATGGTGATGTATCCAATCCTCACACCTTTCCATTTGGTGAGCCATAAGTTTTAGTAGTGAATCTGTGATTGCCTTTCTCTGTGGAAATATCTTCCTTTGTATCAACTTTGAGGTAACACCTGTATGTGATATGATAGGATATGTGTCTTTCGCTTTGTCACTTACTCCAAGATGCGTAATTACTTCTAGACTCATCTATGGTGCTTCAAATGGCATTGTTTCATTTTTTCGCTAGCTCATATTCCATCTGTACATGTAGCAGTTCTTCTTTGTCCACCCATCTGTCGGTGGACTTTTTGGTTACTTCCATATCTTGGCTACTGTAATACTATGCAATGCAGATTTGCCTGCCTGTGTCTTTCCAATTCTGTCTTCTTAGGTTATAGGTCCAGGTATAGGTGTACTGGATCATATGGTAGCTCAGCGTTAACCTTTTAAAGGCACCTCCATTCTGTTCTCTTTAGTGGCTCTTTCCAGATTACGTCCCACTTAAAGTTGAGGGTTTGCATTTCTCCACAGCACCTTTAGCATTTATTCTATGTGGTTTTTTGCTGATGGTTATTCTGACTGGTGTGAGCTGATACCTCTTTGTGGTTGAATTTGCATGTGTCTCATAATCCGTTGAAATTGAACTTTAAGGCATGTCCTTTTCATTTTTCCACCTGTGATTATGGCTTAGCTCTTCAAAGTGTTTTCTTAAAGTATGTGTCACATTTTGAAATATTTTAACCATTACCTTCTTCAAGACATTTTGAGAGCAGGTTTCATTTATAGCCCAGCAGTACTTGTTCATATGAAGTGACCATTAGCCCAGGCTTTAAAGCTGCTTTTGCAGGTAACGGCCAGAGGGTGGCAGCCTTTCTATATTCCCCACGCTGGTACTTGGGAAACAGACCTACCCGCCAGTGGTGTTCTTCGGTTATAAATTAGAGTGGAATGTGCTCGGATAAACCCACAAATGCTGATGTCTCCTTACATTTGTTTGTTTCTTAAAGTTAATTTATATTTTTTTACTGGAGTAATATTCCATTGTATACAAGGACCACTTCTTCTTGGTGCATTCCTCTGTTGATGGACATTTTTGTTGCTTCCAAGTGTTGACTATGGTAAATATTGCTGGCGTACAGGTTTGCCAGCCTGTGACTTTTTGAATCTCATTTTCTCAGGTGATAAGCCCAGCAGATGGTATGCTTGATTCACTGGTAGCTCAATGTTTACCTTTTCAAAGCACCTCCATTGTGTTTTCATTAGTGGCTCTTCCCACGTCCCCCTTACAGCTGAGGGTACACATTTCTCCACAATCCCTTCAGCATGTATTGTTTGCAGCATTTTTGCTGATGGACATTCTGCCTGGAGTGAGCTGATAGGTTTTTGTAAATTGGGTTTGCATGTCTTTAAAAATTCCTAAAATTTATCATTTTTCCAGGCGTTTTTCTATTCTGGTATTAGAAAAAAGTGTGAGTTCAATATACCTCTTGAAATTATCTTGTTGAAAGATTGCCCTCTTTTTAATATTCTGGTGGATTTTCGTCCCCAGGATATTTTTTTGAAGGCAGGTGTCATTTACAGGCCTGCAATGTGTGTGAATATTTAGTAACCATTAGCACTGGGTGTAAGCTGCTGTTGTACTAAACGGCCACAAGGCAGGAGCACTTCTCCATTATCAAATCTGGTTACTAGGGCAGCAGAGCCGTTCTGGAAGTGGTTTTCCTAGCTTGTAAATTTGAATGGAATGTGCCAGGAAACCCCCCCATAAGTTTATGTTTGATTAATTCTTGTTTGTTGTTTTAATTTTTAAAATTGGGGTAATGTTTAGAATGTTGTCTGTCCAAGGTGTACACACTCTGGTTCATTTACACATTATATATATCTATATATTTCGAGATCCTCTTCCCATGTCAATTATTACAGAGTGTTCTGTAGACCTCCCTTGCTATATGGTGGGTCTTTTTGATATATGTATATAATATGTGTTTGTATCCATATGGTAACGCTAATCTTCATTTATCCAATCCCCCCACCTTCCCTTTTAGATAAGCATAGTTTTTTTTCTAAGTCTGTGAGTGCCTTTCTCTGTGGAAATATGTTCATTTTTGTCAGTTATTAGATAACGCCTATAAGTGATATCATAGAATATAGGTCTTTTGCTTTCCGACTGACCTCATGTTTTGTGATTATCTCCAGGCTCATCTGTGGCGCCTCAAAGAGCAGTGTTTCACTGTTTTCCATGGCTAATATTCCATTGTGTACATGGACCACTTCTTCTTTATCCATTCACCTGTGGATGGACATTTTGGTTGCTTCACTGTCTTGTCTATAGTGAATAAGGCTGCAGTGAAGCTTTTGCAGCCCGGGTCTTCTCGATTCTGGTCTTCTCAGGTGAGAGGCCCAGTGGTGCACCTGCTGGATTGAATGATACCTCAATTTTTACTTTCAAACGCAGCTCCTTTCTGTTCTCCTTATTGGCTCTTAACCACTTTACATCTCACCAGCAGCTAGAGGGTACACAGTTCTGTAAAACCCCTTCAGCATTTATTGTCTGTAGACGTTTTGCTGATGGTCAGTCGACTGGTGTGAGTTGAAACCGTTTTGTAGATTAGATTGCATGAGTCTAATACTTCCTGAGGTTGAGCTTATATCCATTTTCCTTTTTTGAAAAAGACAGTGAGTAAAACTTACCTCTTCATACAGTCTTCTTGAAACATTTGCCTGTTTTGAATTTTTTAATCCATTCCCTACCTCAGCACAGTTTTGAGGGCAGGTGTCTTTACAGCCCTGAGTCCTTGTGAATGTTAAGTGACCATTAGCTGTGGGTTAAAAGCCGCTCTTGCGGGAAACGGCAAAAGGCGGCAGCATTTCTCCTTTACCAAATCTGGTCACCAGGGCAACAGAGCCTTAATGGAAGTCGTGTTCTAGGTTGTAAATTACAATGGAATGTGCCAGGAGAAAGCCTTTAAATTTATGTCTCATTACTTCTTGTTCGTATTTTTAATTTTTAGTTTTTCATCACAGCAAATTTGATTACAATGTTTTGTTTGTTCTAGGTGTGCAAGTTGTGGTTCTTTCATACATATACATATATCTATTCTTCTTCGGATCCTTTTCCCATGTAGGTTAGGACACAATGTTGAGTAGTCTTCTCTTGGTATTGCGTACGTCTTTGGTGATTATGTATTTCACATGTGTTTTTATATGTCTGTTAACCCCAGTATAGTAATGTGTCCAATCCTCACACCTTTCCATTTGGTGAACCATACGTTTTTGTACTGAATCTGTGATTGCCTTTCTGCGTGGATATATCTTTGTTGGTATCAATTCGTAGGTAACACCTGTAACTGATATGGTAGCATATATGTCTTTCGCTTTGTCACTTACTCCAAGTTGCGTGATTACTTCTAGACTCATCTATGGTGCTGCAAATGGCATTGTTTCATTTTATCGCTAGCTCATAATCCATCTGTACATGTAGCAGTTCTTCTTTGTCCACCCATCTGTCGGTGGACTTTTTGGTGACTCCCGTATCTTGGCTATTGTAATACTGTGCAATGCAGATTTGCCTGCCTCTTTCTTTCCAATTCTGTCTTCTTAGGTTATAGGTCCGGGAATAAGCCTCTGGATCATAAGGTAGCTCAATGTTTACCTTTTAAAGGCACCTCCATCCTGTTCTCATGAGTGGCTCTTTCCAGGTTACATCCCACTTAAAGTTGAGGGTTTGCATTTCTCCACAGCACCTTCAGCATTTATTCTTTGTAGTTTTTTACTGACGGTTATTCTGACTGGTGTGAGCTGATACCTCTTTGTGGTTGAATTTGCATGTGTCTCATAATCCGTTAAAACTGAGCTTTAAGGCAGGTCCTTTTCATTTTTCAGGCTGTGAGTACAGCTTAGTTCTTCAAAGTGTTTTCTTAAAGTATGTGTCCTATTTTAAAATTATTTGGCCATTACCTCCCTCAAGACATTTTGTGGTGACCATTAACACAGGCTTAAACCTGCGTTTGCAGGTAACGGCCAGAGGGTGGCAGTCTTTCAACGTTCCCCACTCTGGTACTAGGGAAACAGACCTTCCGGCCATTGTTGTTCCTCGGTTATAATTTAGAGTGGAATGTGCCTGAATAAACCCACAAATGCTGATGTCTCCTTAGTTATGTTTGTCTTTTAAATTTAACTTATATTTATTTTTGGAGTAATATTACATTGTGTAAATGGAACAGTTCTTCTTGGTGCATTCCTCTGTTGATGGAGATTTACATTGCTTCCAAATGTTGGCTATGCTAAATATGGCTGGAGGGCAGGATTGCCAGCCTGTGACGTATTGATTCTCATTTTCTCAGGAGATAGGCCCAGCAGTGGGTATGACTGATTGACGGGTAGCTCAATGTTTACCTTTTCAAGGCACTTCCATTGTGTTTTCATTAGTCGCTCTTACCACGTCCCCCTGAGAGCCGAGTGTACGCATGCCTCCACAGTCCCTTCAGCATTTATTTTTTGAACCATTTTTGCCGATGGCCATTCTGACTGCTGTGAGCTGATAGGTTTTTGTAATTTGGGTTTGCATGTCTTTCAAAATTCCTAAAATACATCATTTTTCCACACCTTTTTCTTTTCTCTTAAAAGAAAAAAACTGTGAGTACAATATACCTCTTGAAATTGTCTTCTTGGAAGGTTGCCCTCTTTTGAAATTGTTGATCCATTTTTGATCCCAGGATTTATTTGGAGGGCAGGTGTCATTTACAGAATTGCAAGTTGCTGAATGTTTAGTGACCTTTAGCAGTGGGTTTAAAGCTGCTGTTGTGGGAAATGACCACAAGAAGGCAGCATTACTCCATTCCCAAATCTGGGTACTAGGGCAGCAGAGTCTTTCTGGAAGTCGTGTTCCTAGGTTGTAAATTAATATGGCATGTGCCAGGAGAAACCCCCATAAGTTTATGTCTCATTACTTCTTGTTTTTGTTAATTGTTTTAATCGGGGTAAAGATTAGAATATTGTTTGTCTTAGGGGTACACAATCTGCTTCATTTGTACATTATATATGTCTTTTCCACAGATCCTCTTCCCATATAAAATATTACAGAGTGTTCTGTAGACCTCCCTTGCTATATGGTCGGTCTCTTTGAAATATGTATATAATATGTATTTGGATATGTAGAGTAACACTTCTCTCATTTATCCATTCCCCCCACCTTTCCTTTTAGATGAGCACAGTTGGTTTTCTAAGTCTGTGAGTGTCTTTCTCTGTGGAAATATGTTCATTTGTGTCAGTTATTAGGTAACGCCTATAAGGAATATCATAGGATAGAGGTCTTTTGCTTTCCGACTTACCTCATGTTTTGTGATTATCTCCAGGCTCATCTCTGGTGCCTCAAAGAGCAGTGTTTCATTGTTTTCCTTGGCTAATATTTCATTGTGTACATGGACCCCTTCTTCTTTATCCACTCACCCGTTGATGGACATTTTGGTTGCTTCCCATCTTGGCTCTTTTGAATAAGGCTCCAGTGCAGCTTTTGCAGCGTGTGTCTTTTCGATTCTGGTCTTCTCAGGTGAGAGGCCCAGTGGTGTGCCT
This sequence comes from Balaenoptera borealis, assembly GCF_965194805.1. Lineage (NCBI taxonomy): Eukaryota > Metazoa > Chordata > Mammalia > Artiodactyla > Balaenopteridae > Balaenoptera > Balaenoptera borealis. The sequence goes on along the minus strand of NW_028122099.1, from coordinate 30,611 downwards.
GCTGGATTGAATGGTACCTCAATTTTTACTTTTAAACGCAGTTCCTTTCTGTTCTCATTATTGGCTGTTAACCACTTTACATCTCACCAGCACCTAGAGGTTACACAGTTCTCTACAACCCCATCAGCATTTATTGTTTGTAGACTTTTTGCTGACGGTCAGTCGACAGGTGTGAGTTGAAACCTTTTGGTTGAATAGATTGCCTGAGTCTAATAATTCCTTAGGTTGAGCTTTTATCCATTTTCCTGTTTTTTTTTTTAAAGAGAGTGAGGAATACTTACCTCTTCATACTACCTTCTTGAAACATTTGCCTGTTTTGAAATTTTTGTCCATTCCTTACCCGAGCACAAGTTTTGACGGCAGGTGTCCTTTACAGCCCTGAGTCCTTGTGAATTTTAAGTGACCATTAGCTGTGGGTTTAAAGCTGTTCTTGCGGGAAACGGCCACAAGGCGGCAGCATTTCTCCTTTACCAAATCTGATTACTAGGGCAACAGAGCCTTATTGGAAGTGGTGTGCTAGGTTGTAAATTAGAATGGAATGTGCCAGGAAAAAGCCCTTGAAGTTTATGTGTCATTACTTCTTGTGCGTATTTTTAACATAATTTTTATTTTTTATCACAGCAAATTTGATTACAATGGTTTGTTTCTTCTAGGTGTGCAAGATGTGGTTCTTTCACACATATACATATATCTATTCTTCTTCGGAATCTTTTCCCATGTAGGTGATGACACAATGTTGAGTAGTCTTCTCTTGGTATTCTGTAGGTCTTTGGTGATTATATATTACACGTGTGTTTGTATATCTCTGTTAACCTCAATATGGTGATGTATCCAATCCTCACACCTTTCCATTTGGTGAGCCATAAGTTTTAGTAGTGAATCTGTGATTGCCTTTCTCTGTGGAAATATCTTCCTTTGTATCAACTTTGAGGTAACACCTGTATGTGATATGATAGGATATGTGTCTTTCGCTTTGTCACTTACTCCAAGATGCGTAATTACTTCTAGACTCATCTATGGTGCTTCAAATGGCATTGTTTCATTTTTTCGCTAGCTCATATTCCATCTGTACATGTAGCAGTTCTTCTTTGTCCACCCATCTGTCGGTGGACTTTTTGGTTACTTCCATATCTTGGCTACTGTAATACTATGCAATGCAGATTTGCCTGCCTGTGTCTTTCCAATTCTGTCTTCTTAGGTTATAGGTCCAGGTATAGGTGTACTGGATCATATGGTAGCTCAGCGTTAACCTTTTAAAGGCACCTCCATTCTGTTCTCTTTAGTGGCTCTTTCCAGATTACGTCCCACTTAAAGTTGAGGGTTTGCATTTCTCCACAGCACCTTTAGCATTTATTCTATGTGGTTTTTTGCTGATGGTTATTCTGACTGGTGTGAGCTGATACCTCTTTGTGGTTGAATTTGCATGTGTCTCATAATCCGTTGAAATTGAACTTTAAGGCATGTCCTTTTCATTTTTCCAGCTGTGATTATGGCTTAGCTCTTCAAAGTGTTTTCTTAAAGTATGTGTCACATTTTGAAATATTTTAACCATTACCTTCTTCAAGACATTTTGAGAGCAGGTTTCATTTATAGCCCAGCAGTACTTGTTCATATGAAGTGACCATTAGCCCAGGCTTTAAAGCTGCTTTTGCAGGTAACGGCCAGAGGGTGGCAGCCTTTCTATATTCCCCACGCTGGTACTTGGGAAACAGACCTACCCGCCAGTGGTGTTCTTCGGTTATAAATTAGAGTGGAATGTGCTCGGATAAACCCACAAATGCTGATGTCTCCTTACATTTGTTTGTTTCTTAAAGTTAATTTATATTTTTTTACTGGAGTAATATTCCATTGTATACAAGGACCACTTCTTCTTGGTGCATTCCTCTGTTGATGGACATTTTTGTTGCTTCCAAGTGTTGACTATGGTAAATATTGCTGGCGTACAGGTTTGCCAGCCTGTGACTTTTTGAATCTCATTTTCTCAGGTGATAAGCCCAGCAGATGGTATGCTTGATTCACTGGTAGCTCAATGTTTACCTTTTCAAAGCACCTCCATTGTGTTTTCATTAGTGGCTCTTCCCACGTCCCCCTTACAGCTGAGGGTACACATTTCTCCACAATCCCTTCAGCATGTATTGTTTGCAGCATTTTTGCTGATGGACATTCTGCCTGGAGTGAGCTGATAGGTTTTTGTAAATTGGGTTTGCATGTCTTTAAAAATTCCTAAAATTTATCATTTTTCCAGGCGTTTTTCTATTCTGGTATTAGAAAAAAGTGTGAGTTCAATATACCTCTTGAAATTATCTTGTTGAAAGATTGCCCTCTTTTTAATATTCTGGTGGATTTTCGTCCCCAGGATATTTTTTTGAAGGCAGGTGTCATTTACAGGCCTGCAATGTGTGTGAATATTTAGTAACCATTAGCACTGGGTGTAAGCTGCTGTTGTACTAAACGGCCACAAGGCAGGAGCACTTCTCCATTATCAAATCTGGTTACTAGGGCAGCAGAGCCGTTCTGGAAGTGGTTTTCCTAGCTTGTAAATTTGAATGGAATGTGCCAGGAAACCCCCCCATAAGTTTATGTTTGATTAATTCTTGTTTGTTGTTTTAATTTTTAAAATTGGGGTAATGTTTAGAATGTTGTCTGTCCAAGGTGTACACACTCTGGTTCATTTACACATTATATATATCTATATATTTCGAGATCCTCTTCCCATGTCAATTATTACAGAGTGTTCCGTAGACCTCCCTTGCTATATGGTGGGTCTTTTTGATATATGTATATAATATGTGTTTGTATCCATATGGTAACGCTAATCTTCATTTATCCAATCCCCCCACCTTCCCTTTTAGATAAGCATAGTTTTTTTTCTAAGTCTGTGAGTGCCTTTCTCTGTGGAAATATGTTCATTTTTGTCAGTTATTAGATAACGCCTATAAGTGATATCATAGAATATAGGTCTTTTGCTTTCCGACTGACCTCATGTTTTGTGATTATCTCCAGGCTCATCTGTGGCGCCTCAAAGAGCAGTGTTTCACTGTTTTCCATGGCTAATATTCCATTGTGTACATGGACCACTTCTTCTTTATCCATTCACCTGTGGATGGACATTTTGGTTGCTTCACTGTCTTGTCTATAGTGAATAAGGCTGCAGTGAAGCTTTTGCAGCCCGGGTCTTCTCGATTCTGGTCTTCTCAGGTGAGAGGCCCAGTGGTGCACCTGCTGGATTGAATGATACCTCAATTTTTACTTTCAAACGCAGCTCCTTTCTGTTCTCCTTATTGGCTCTTAACCACTTTACATCTCACCAGCAGCTAGAGGGTACACAGTTCTGTAAAACCCCTTCAGCATTTATTGTCTGTAGACGTTTTGCTGATGGTCAGTCGACTGGTGTGAGTTGAAACCGTTTTGTAGATTAGATTGCATGAGTCTAATACTTCCTGAGGTTGAGCTTATATCCATTTTCCTTTTTTGAAAAAGACAGTGAGTAAAACTTACCTCTTCATACAGTCTTCTTGAAACATTTGCCTGTTTTGAATTTTTTAATCCATTCCCTACCTCAGCACAGTTTTGAGGGCAGGTGTCTTTACAGCCCTGAGTCCTTGTGAATGTTAAGTGACCATTAGCTGTGGGTTAAAAGCCGCTCTTGCGGGAAACGGCAAAAGGCGGCAGCATTTCTCCTTTACCAAATCTGGTCACCAGGGCAACAGAGCCTTAATGGAAGTCGTGTTCTAGGTTGTAAATTACAATGGAATGTGCCAGGAGAAAGCCTTTAAATTTATGTCTCATTACTTCTTGTTCGTATTTTTAATTTTTAGTTTTTCATCACAGCAAATTTGATTACAATGTTTTGTTTGTTCTAGGTGTGCAAGTTGTGGTTCTTTCATACATATACATATATCTATTCTTCTTCGGATCCTTTTCCCATGTAGGTTAGGACACAATGTTGAGTAGTCTTCTCTTGGTATTGCGTACGTCTTTGGTGATTATGTATTTCACATGTGTTTTTATATGTCTGTTAACCCCAGTATAGTAATGTGTCCAATCCTCACACCTTTCCATTTGGTGAACCATACGTTTTTGTACTGAATCTGTGATTGCCTTTCTGCGTGGATATATCTTTGTTGGTATCAATTCGTAGGTAACACCTGTAACTGATATGGTAGCATATATGTCTTTCGCTTTGTCACTTACTCCAAGTTGCGTGATTACTTCTAGACTCATCTATGGTGCTGCAAATGGCATTGTTTCATTTTATCGCTAGCTCATAATCCATCTGTACATGTAGCAGTTCTTCTTTGTCCACCCATCTGTCGGTGGACTTTTTGGTGACTCCCGTATCTTGGCTATTGTAATACTGTGCAATGCAGATTTGCCTGCCTCTTTCTTTCCAATTCTGTCTTCTTAGGTTATAGGTCCGGGAATAAGCCTCTGGATCATAAGGTAGCTCAATGTTTACCTTTTAAAGGCACCTCCATTCTGTTCTCATGAGTGGCTCTTTCCAGGTTACATCCCACTTAAAGTTGAGGGTTTGCATTTCTCCACAGCACCTTCAGCATTTATTCTTTGTAGTTTTTTACTGACGGTTATTCTGACTGGTGTGAGCTGATACCTCTTTGTGGTTGAATTTGCATGTGTCTCATAATCCGTTAAAACTGAGCTTTAAGGCAGGTCCTTTTCATTTTTCAGGCTGTGAGTACAGCTTAGTTCTTCAAAGTGTTTTCTTAAAGTATGTGTCCTATTTTAAAATTATTTGGCCATTACCTCCCTCAAGACATTTTGTGGTGACCATTAACACAGGCTTAAACCTGCGTTTGCAGGTAACGGCCAGAGGGTGGCAGTCTTTCAACGTTCCCCACTCTGGTACTAGGGAAACAGACCTTCCGGCCATTGTTGTTCCTCGGTTATAATTTAGAGTGGAATGTGCCTGAATAAACCCACAAATGCTGATGTCTCCTTAGTTATGTTTGTCTTTTAAATTTAACTTATATTTATTTTTGGAGTAATATTACATTGTGTAAATGGAACAGTTCTTCTTGGTGCATTCCTCTGTTGATGGAGATTTACATTGCTTCCAAATGTTGGCTATGCTAAATATGGCTGGAGGGCAGGATTGCCAGCCTGTGACGTTTTGATTCTCATTTTCTCAGGAGATAGGCCCAGCAGTGGGTATGACTGATTGACGGGTAGCTCAATGTTTACCTTTTCAAGGCACTTCCATTGTGTTTTCATTAGTGGCTCTTACCACGTCCCCCTTAGAGCCGAGTGTACGCATGCCTCCACAGTCCCTTCAGCATTTATTTTTTGAAGCGTTTTTGCTGATGGCCATTCTGACTGCTGTGAGCTGATAGGTTTTTGTAATTTGGGTTTGCATGTCTTTCAAAATTCCTAAAATACATCATTTTTCCACACCTTTTTCTTTTCTCTTAAAAGAAAAAAAACCGGTGAGCACAATATACCTCTTGAAATTGGCTTCTTGGAAGGTTGCCCTTTTTGAAATTGTTGATCCATTTTTGGTCCCAGGATTTATTTGGAGGGCAGGTGTCATTTACAGAATTGCAAGTTGGTGAATATTTAGTGACCTTTAGCAGTGGGTTTAAAGCTGCTGTTGTGGGAAATGACCACTGGAAGGCAGCATTACTCCTTTCCCAAATCTGGGTGCTAGGGCAACAGAGCCTTATTGGAAGTGGTGTGCTAGGTTGTAAATTAGAATGGAATGTGCCAGGAAAAAGCCCTTGAAGTTTATGTGTCATTACTTCTTGTGCGTATTTTTAACATAATTTTTATTTTTTATCACAGCAAATTTGATTACAATGGTTTGTTTCTTCTAGGTGTGCAAGATGTGGTTCTTTCACACATATACATATATCTATTCTTCTTCGGAATCTTTTCCCATGTAGGTGATGACACAATGTTGAGTAGTCTTCTCTTGGTATTCTGTAGGTCTTTGGTGATTATATATTACACGTGTGTTTGTATATCTCTGTTAACCTCAATATGGTGATGTATCCAATCCTCACACCTTTCCATTTGGTGAGCCATAAGTTTTAGTAGTGAATCTGTGATTGCCTTTCTCTGTGGAAATATCTTCCTTTGTATCAACTTTGAGGTAACACCTGTATGTGATATGATAGGATATGTGTCTTTCGCTTTGTCACTTACTCCAAGATGCGTAATTACTTCTAGACTCATCTATGGTGCTTCAAATGGCATTGTTTCATTTTTTCGCTAGCTCATATTCCATCTGTACATGTAGCAGTTCTTCTTTGTCCACCCATCTGTCGGTGGACTTTTTGGTTACTTCCATATCTTGGCTACTGTAATACTATGCAATGCAGATTTGCCTGCCTGTGTCTTTCCAATTCTGTCTTCTTAGGTTATAGGTCCAGGTATAGGTGTACTGGATCATATGGTAGCTCAGCGTTAACCTTTTAAAGGCACCTCCATTCTGTTCTCTTTAGTGGCTCTTTCCAGATTACGTCCCACTTAAAGTTGAGGGTATGCATTTCTCCACAGCACCTTTAGCATTTATTCTATGTGGTTTTTTGCTGATGGTTATTCTGACTGGTGTGAGCTGATACCTCTTTGTGGTTGAATTTGCATGTGTCTCATAATCCGTTGAAATTGAACTTTAAGGCATGTCCTTTTCATTTTTCCAGCTGTGATTATGGCTTAGCTCTTCAAAGTGTTTTCTTAAAGTATGTGTCACATTTTGAAATATTTTAACCATTACCTTCTTCAAGACATTTTGAGAGCAGGTTTCATTTATAGCCCAGCAGTACTTGTTCATATGAAGTGACCATTAGCCCAGGCTTTAAAGCTGCTTTTGCAGGTAACGGCCAGAGGGTGGCAGCCTTTCTATATTCCCCACGCTGGTACTTGGGAAACAGACCTACCCGCCAGTGGTGTTCTTCGGTTATAAATTAGAGTGGAATGTGCTCGGATAAACCCACAAATGCTGATGTCTCCTTACATTTGTTTGTTTCTTAAAGTTAATTTATATTTTTTTACTGGAGTAATATTCCATTGTATACAAGGACCACTTCTTCTTGGTGCATTCCTCTGTTGATGGACATTTTTGTTGCTTCCAAGTGTTGACTATGGTAAATATTGCTGGCGTACAGGTTTGCCAGCCTGTGACTTTTTGAATCTCATTTTCTCAGGTGATAAGCCCAGCAGATGGTATGCTTGATTCACTGGTAGCTCAATGTTTACCTTTTCAAAGCACCTCCATTGTGTTTTCATTAGTGGCTCTTCCCACGTCCCCCTTACAGCTGAGGGTACACATTTCTCCACAATCCCTTCAGCATGTATTGTTTGCAGCATTTTTGCTGATGGACATTCTGCCTGGAGTGAGCTGATAGGTTTTTGTAAATTGGGTTTGCATGTCTTTAAAAATTCCTAAAATTTATCATTTTTCCAGGCGTTTTTCTATTCTGGTATTAGAAAAAAGTGTGAGTTCAATATACCTCTTGAAATTATCTTGTTGAAAGATTGCCCTCTTTTTAATATTCTGGTGGATTTTCGTCCCCAGGATATTTTTTTGAAGGCAGGTGTCATTTACAGGCCTGCAATGTGTGTGAATATTTAGTAACCATTAGCACTGGGTGTAAGCTGCTGTTGTACTAAACGGCCACAAGGCAGGAGCACTTCTCCATTATCAAATCTGGTTACTAGGGCAGCAGAGCCGTTCTGGAAGTGGTTTTCCTAGCTTGTAAATTTGAATGGAATGTGCCAGGAAACCCCCCCATAAGTTTATGTTTGATTAATTCTTGTTTGTTGTTTTAATTTTTAAAATTGGGGTAATGTTTAGAATGTTGTCTGTCCAAGGTGTACACACTCTGGTTCATTTACACATTATATATATCTATATATTTCGAGATCCTCTTCCCATGTCAATTATTACAGAGTGTTCTGTAGACCTCCCTTGCTATATGGTGGGTCTTTTTGATATATGTATATAATATGTGTTTGTATCCATATGGTAACGCTAATCTTCATTTATCCAATCCCCCCACCTTCCCTTTTAGATAAGCATAGTTTTTTTTCTAAGTCTGTGAGTGCCTTTCTCTGTGGAAATATGTTCATTTTTGTCAGTTATTAGATAACGCCTATAAGTGATATCATAGAATATAGGTCTTTTGCTTTCCGACTGACCTCATGTTTTGTGATTATCTCCAGGCTCATCTGTGGCGCCTCAAAGAGCAGTGTTTCACTGTTTTCCATGGCTAATATTCCATTGTGTACATGGACCACTTCTTCTTTATCCATTCACCTGTGGATGGACATTTTGGTTGCTTCACTGTCTTGTCTATAGTGAATAAGGCTGCAGTGAAGCTTTTGCAGCCCGGGTCTTCTCGATTCTGGTCTTCTCAGGTGAGAGGCCCAGTGGTGCACCTGCTGGATTGAATGATACCTCAATTTTTACTTTCAAACGCAGCTCCTTTCTGTTCTCCTTATTGGCTCTTAACCACTTTACATCTCACCAGCAGCTAGAGGGTACACAGTTCTGTAAAACCCCTTCAGCATTTATTGTCTGTAGACGTTTTGCTGATGGTCAGTCGACTGGTGTGAGTTGAAACCGTTTTGTAGATTAGATTGCATGAGTCTAATACTTCCTGAGGTTGAGCTTATATCCATTTTCCTTTTTTGAAAAAGACAGTGAGTAAAACTTACCTCTTCATACAGTCTTCTTGAAACATTTGCCTGTTTTGAATTTTTTAATCCATTCCCTACCTCAGCACAGTTTTGAGGGCAGGTGTCTTTACAGCCCTGAGTCCTTGTGAATGTTAAGTGACCATTAGCTGTGGGTTAAAAGCCGCTCTTGCGGGAAACGGCAAAAGGCGGCAGCATTTCTCCTTTACCAAATCTGGTCACCAGGGCAACAGAGCCTTAATGGAAGTCGTGTTCTAGGTTGTAAATTACAATGGAATGTGCCAGGAGAAAGCCTTTAAATTTATGTCTCATTACTTCTTGTTCGTATTTTTAATTTTTAGTTTTTCATCACAGCAAATTTGATTACAATGTTTTGTTTGTTCTAGGTGTGCAAGTTGTGGTTCTTTCATACATATACATATATCTATTCTTCTTCGGATCCTTTTCCCATGTAGGTTAGGACACAATGTTGAGTAGTCTTCTCTTGGTATTGCGTACGTCTTTGGTGATTATGTATTTCACATGTGTTTTTATATGTCTGTTAACCCCAGTATAGTAATATGTCCAATCCTCACACCTTTCCATTTGGTGAACCATACGTTTTTGTACTGAATCTGTGATTGCCTTTCTGCGTGGATATATCTTTGTTGGTATCAATTCGTAGGTAACACCTGTAACTGATATGGTAGCATATATGTCTTTCGCTTTGTCACTTACTCCAAGTTGCGTGATTACTTCTAGACTCATCTATGGTGCTGCAAATGGCATTGTTTCATTTTATCGCTAGCTCATAATCCATCTGTACATGTAGCAGTTCTTCTTTGTCCACCCATCTGTCGGTGGACTTTTTGGTGACTCCCGTATCTTGGCTATTGTAATACTGTGCAATGCAGATTTGCCTGCCTCTTTCTTTCCAATTCTGTCTTCTTAGGTTATAGGTCCGGGAATAAGCCTCTGGATCATAAGGTAGCTCAATGTTTACCTTTTAAAGGCACCTCCATCCTGTTCTCATGAGTGGCTCTTTCCAGGTTACATCCCACTTAAAGTTGAGGGTTTGCATTTCTCCACAGCACCTTCAGCATTTATTCTTTGTAGTTTTTTACTGACGGTTATTCTGACTGGTGTGAGCTGATACCTCTTTGTGGTTGAATTTGCATGTGTCTCATAATCCGTTAAAACTGAGCTTTAAGGCAGGTCCTTTTCATTTTTCAGGCTGTGAGTACAGCTTAGTTCTTCAAAGTGTTTTCTTAAAGTATGTGTCCTATTTTAAAATTATTTGGCCATTACCTCCCTCAAGACATTTTGTGGTGACCATTAACACAGGCTTAAACCTGCGTTTGCAGGTAACGGCCAGAGGGTGGCAGTCTTTCAACGTTCCCCACTCTGGTACTAGGGAAACAGACCTTCCGGCCATTGTTGTTCCTCGGTTATAATTTAGAGTGGAATGTGCCTGAATAAACCCACAAATGCTGATGTCTCCTTAGTTATGTTTGTCTTTTAAATTTAACTTATATTTATTTTTGGAGTAATATTACATTGTGTAAATGGAACAGTTCTTCTTGGTGCATTCCTCTGTTGATGGAGATTTACATTGCTTCCAAATGTTGGCTATGCTAAATATGGCTGGAGGGCAGGATTGCCAGCCTGTGACGTATTGATTCTCATTTTCTCAGGAGATAGGCCCAGCAGTGGGTATGACTGATTGACGGGTAGCTCAATGTTTACCTTTTCAAGGCACTTCCATTGTGTTTTCATTAGTCGCTCTTACCACGTCCCCCTGAGAGCCGAGTGTACGCATGCCTCCACAGTCCCTTCAGCATTTATTTTTTGAACCATTTTTGCCGATGGCCATTCTGACTGCTGTGAGCTGATAGGTTTTTGTAATTTGGGTTTGCATGTCTTTCAAAATTCCTAAAATACATCATTTTTCCACACCTTTTTCTTTTCTCTTAAAAGAAAAAAACTGTGAGTACAATATACCTCTTGAAATTGTCTTCTTGGAAGGTTGCCCTCTTTTGAAATTGTTGATCCATTTTTGATCCCAGGATTTATTTGGAGGGCAGGTGTCATTTACAGAATTGCAAGTTGCTGAATGTTTAGTGACCTTTAGCAGTGGGTTTAAAGCTGCTGTTGTGGGAAATGACCACAAGAAGGCAGCATTACTCCATTCCCAAATCTGGGTACTAGGGCAGCAGAGTCTTTCTGGAAGTCGTGTTCCTAGGTTGTAAATTAATATGGCATGTGCCAGGAGAAACCCCCATAAGTTTATGTCTCATTACTTCTTGTTTTTGTTAATTGTTTTAATCGGGGTAAAGATTAGAATATTGTTTGTCTTAGGGGTACACAATCTGCTTCATTTGTACATTATATATGTCTTTTCCACAGATCCTCTTCCCATATAAAATATTACAGAGTGTTCTGTAGACCTCCCTTGCTATATGGTCGGTCTCTTTGAAATATGTATATAATATGTATTTGGATATGTAGAGTAACACTTCTCTCATTTATCCATTCCCCCCACCTTTCCTTTTAGATGAGCACAGTTGGTTTTCTAAGTCTGTGAGTGTCTTTCTCTGTGGAAATATGTTCATTTGTGTCAGTTATTAGGTAACGCCTATAAGGAATATCATAGGATAGAGGTCTTTTGCTTTCCGACTTACCTCATGTTTTGTGATTATCTCCAGGCTCATCTCTGGTGCCTCAAAGAGCAGTGTTTCATTGTTTTCCTTGGCTAATATTTCATTGTGTACATGGACCCCTTCTTCTTTATCCACTCACCCGTTGATGGACATTTTGGTTGCTTCCCATCTTGGCTCTTTTGAATAAGGCTCCAGTGCAGCTTTTGCAGCGTGTGTCTTTTCGATTCTGGTCTTCTCAGGTGAGAGGCCCAGTGGTGTGCCTGCTGGATTGAATGGTACCTCAATTTTTACTTTTAAACGCAGTTCCTTTCTGTTCTCATTATTGGCTGTTAACCACTTTACATCTCACCAGCACCTAGAGGTTACACAGTTCTCTACAACCCCATCAGCATTTATTGTTTGTAGACTTTTTGCTGACGGTCAGTCGACAGGTGTGAGTTGAAACCTTTTGGTTGAATAGATTGCCTGAGTCTAATAATTCCTTAGGTTGAGCTTTTATCCATTTTCCTGTTTTTTTTTTAAAGAGAGTGAGGAATACTTACCTCTTCATACTACCTTCTTGAAACATTTGCCTGTTTTGAAATTTTTGTCCATTCCTTACCCGAGCACAAGTTTTGACGGCAGGTGTCCTTTACAGCCCTGAGTCCTTGTGAATTTTAAGTGACCATTAGCTGTGGGTTTAAAGCTGTTCTTGCGGGAAACGGCCACAAGGCGGCAGCATTTCTCCTTTACCAAATCTGATTACTAGGGCAACAGAGCCTTATTGGAAGTGGTGTGCTAGGTTGTAAATTAGAATGGAATGTGCCAGGAAAAAGCCCTTGAAGTTTATGTGTCATTACTTCTTGTGCGTATTTTTAACATAATTTTTATTTTTTATCACAGCAAATTTGATTACAATGGTTTGTTTCTTCTAGGTGTGCAAGATGTGGTTCTTTCACACATATACATATATCTATTCTTCTTCGGAATCTTTTCCCATGTAGGTGATGACACAATGTTGAGTAGTCTTCTCTTGGTATTCTGTAGGTCTTTGGTGATTATATATTACACGTGTGTTTGTATATCTCTGTTAACCTCAATATGGTGATGTATCCAATCCTCACACCTTTCCATTTGGTGAGCCATAAGTTTTAGTAGTGAATCTGTGATTGCCTTTCTCTGTGGAAATATCTTCCTTTGTATCAACTTTGAGGTAACACCTGTATGTGATATGATAGGATATGTGTCTTTCGCTTTGTCACTTACTCCAAGATGCGTAATTACTTCTAGACTCATCTATGGTGCTTCAAATGGCATTGTTTCATTTTTTCGCTAGCTCATATTCCATCTGTACATGTAGCAGTTCTTCTTTGTCCACCCATCTGTCGGTGGACTTTTTGGTTACTTCCATATCTTGGCTACTGTAATACTATGCAATGCAGATTTGCCTGCCTGTGTCTTTCCAATTCTGTCTTCTTAGGTTATAGGTCCAGGTATAGGTGTACTGGATCATATGGTAGCTCAGCGTTAACCTTTTAAAGGCACCTCCATTCTGTTCTCTTTAGTGGCTCTTTCCAGATTACGTCCCACTTAAAGTTGAGGGTTTGCATTTCTCCACAGCACCTTTAGCATTTATTCTATGTGGTTTTTTGCTGATGGTTATTCTGACTGGTGTGAGCTGATACCTCTTTGTGGTTGAATTTGCATGTGTCTCATAATCCGTTGAAATTGAACTTTAAGGCATGTCCTTTTCATTTTTCCAGCTGTGATTATGGCTTAGCTCTTCAAAGTGTTTTCTTAAAGTATGTGTCACATTTTGAAATATTTTAACCATTACCTTCTTCAAGACATTTTGAGAGCAGGTTTCATTTATAGCCCAGCAGTACTTGTTCATATGAAGTGACCATTAGCCCAGGCTTTAAAGCTGCTTTTGCAGGTAACGGCCAGAGGGTGGCAGCCTTTCTATATTCCCCACGCTGGTACTTGGGAAACAGACCTACCCGCCAGTGGTGTTCTTCGGTTATAAATTAGAGTGGAATGTGCTCGGATAAACCCACAAATGCTGATGTCTCCTTACATTTGTTTGTTTCTTAAAGTTAATTTATATTTTTTTACTGGAGTAATATTCCATTGTATACAAGGACCACTTCTTCTTGGTGCATTCCTCTGTTGATGGACATTTTTGTTGCTTCCAAGTGTTGACTATGGTAAATATTGCTGGCGTACAGGTTTGCCAGCCTGTGACTTTTTGAATCTCATTTTCTCAGGTGATAAGCCCAGCAGATGGTATGCTTGATTCACTGGTAGCTCAATGTTTACCTTTTCAAAGCACCTCCATTGTGTTTTCATTAGTGGCTCTTCCCACGTCCCCCTTACAGCTGAGGGTACACATTTCTCCACAATCCCTTCAGCATGTATTGTTTGCAGCATTTTTGCTGATGGACATTCTGCCTGGAGTGAGCTGATAGGTTTTTGTAAATTGGGTTTGCATGTCTTTAAAAATTCCTAAAATTTATCATTTTTCCAGGCGTTTTTCTATTCTGGTATTAGAAAAAAGTGTGAGTTCAATATACCTCTTGAAATTATCTTGTTGAAAGATTGCCCTCTTTTTAATATTCTGGTGGATTTTCGTCCCCAGGATATTTTTTTGAAGGCAGGTGTCATTTACAGGCCTGCAATGTGTGTGAATATTTAGTAACCATTAGCACTGGGTGTAAGCTGCTGTTGTACTAAACGGCCACAAGGCAGGAGCACTTCTCCATTATCAAATCTGGTTACTAGGGCAGCAGAGCCGTTCTGGAAGTGGTTTTCCTAGCTTGTAAATTTGAATGGAATGTGCCAGGAAACCCCCCCATAAGTTTATGTTTGATTAATTCTTGTTTGTTGTTTTAATTTTTAAAATTGGGGTAATGTTTAGAATGTTGTCTGTCCAAGGTGTACACACTCTGGTTCATTTACACATTATATATATCTATATATTTCGAGATCCTCTTCCCATGTCAATTATTACAGAGTGTTCCGTAGACCTCCCTTGCTATATGGTGGGTCTTTTTGATATATGTATATAATATGTGTTTGTATCCATATGGTAACGCTAATCTTCATTTATCCAATCCCCCCACCTTCCCTTTTAGATAAGCATAGTTTTTTTTCTAAGTCTGTGAGTGCCTTTCTCTGTGGAAATATGTTCATTTTTGTCAGTTATTAGATAACGCCTATAAGTGATATCATAGAATATAGGTCTTTTGCTTTCCGACTGACCTCATGTTTTGTGATTATCTCCAGGCTCATCTGTGGCGCCTCAAAGAGCAGTGTTTCACTGTTTTCCATGGCTAATATTCCATTGTGTACATGGACCACTTCTTCTTTATCCATTCACCTGTGGATGGACATTTTGGTTGCTTCACTGTCTTGTCTATAGTGAATAAGGCTGCAGTGAAGCTTTTGCAGCCCGGGTCTTCTCGATTCTGGTCTTCTCAGGTGAGAGGCCCAGTGGTGCACCTGCTGGATTGAATGATACCTCAATTTTTACTTTCAAACGCAGCTCCTTTCTGTTCTCCTTATTGGCTCTTAACCACTTTACATCTCACCAGCAGCTAGAGGGTACACAGTTCTGTAAAACCCCTTCAGCATTTATTGTCTGTAGACGTTTTGCTGATGGTCAGTCGACTGGTGTGAGTTGAAACCGTTTTGTAGATTAGATTGCATGAGTCTAATACTTCCTGAGGTTGAGCTTATATCCATTTTCCTTTTTTGAAAAAGACAGTGAGTAAAACTTACCTCTTCATACAGTCTTCTTGAAACATTTGCCTGTTTTGAATTTTTTAATCCATTCCCTACCTCAGCACAGTTTTGAGGGCAGGTGTCTTTACAGCCCTGAGTCCTTGTGAATGTTAAGTGACCATTAGCTGTGGGTTAAAAGCCGCTCTTGCGGGAAACGGCAAAAGGCGGCAGCATTTCTCCTTTACCAAATCTGGTCACCAGGGCAACAGAGCCTTAATGGAAGTCGTGTTCTAGGTTATAAATTACAATGGAATGTGCCAGGAGAAAGCCTTTAAATTTATGTCTCATTACTTCTTGTTCGTATTTTTAATTTTTAGTTTTTCATCACAGCAAATTTGATTACAATGTTTTGTTTGTTCTAGGTGTGCAAGTTGTGGTTCTTTCATACATATACATATATCTATTCTTCTTCGGATCCTTTTCCCATGTAGGTTAGGACACAATGTTGAGTAGTCTTCTCTTGGTATTGCGTACGTCTTTGGTGATTATGTATTTCACATGTGTTTTTATATGTCTGTTAACCCCAGTATAGTAATGTGTCCAATCCTCACACCTTTCCATTTGGTGAACCATACGTTTTTGTACTGAATCTGTGATTGCCTTTCTGCGTGGATATATCTTTGTTGGTATCAATTCGTAGGTAACACCTGTAACTGATATGGTAGCATATATGTCTTTCGCTTTGTCACTTACTCCAAGTTGCGTGATTACTTCTAGACTCATCTATGGTGCTGCAAATGGCATTGTTTCATTTTATCGCTAGCTCATAATCCATCTGTACATGTAGCAGTTCTTCTTTGTCCACCCATCTGTCGGTGGACTTTTTGGTGACTCCCGTATCTTGGCTATTGTAATACTGTGCAATGCAGATTTGCCTGCCTCTTTCTTTCCAATTCTGTCTTCTTAGGTTATAGGTCCGGGAATAAGCCTCTGGATCATAAGGTAGCTCAATGTTTACCTTTTAAAGGCACCTCCATTCTGTTCTCATGAGTGGCTCTTTCCAGGTTACATCCCACTTAAAGTTGAGGGTTTGCATTTCTCCACAGCACCTTCAGCATTTATTCTTTGTAGTTTTTTACTGACGGTTATTCTGACTGGTGTGAGCTGATACCTCTTTGTGGTTGAATTTGCATGTGTCTCATAATCCGTTAAAACTGAGCTTTAAGGCAGGTCCTTTTCATTTTTCAGGCTGTGAGTACAGCTTAGTTCTTCAAAGTGTTTTCTTAAAGTATGTGTCCTATTTTAAAATTATTTGGCCATTACCTCCCTCAAGACATTTTGTGGTGACCATTAACACAGGCTTAAACCTGCGTTTGCAGGTAACGGCCAGAGGGTGGCAGTCTTTCAACGTTCCCCACTCTGGTACTAGGGAAACAGACCTTCCGGCCATTGTTGTTCCTCGGTTATAATTTAGAGTGGAATGTGCCTGAATAAACCCACAAATGCTGATGTCTCCTTAGTTATGTTTGTCTTTTAAATTTAACTTATATTTATTTTTGGAGTAATATTACATTGTGTAAATGGAACAGTTCTTCTTGGTGCATTCCTCTGTTGATGGAGATTTACATTGCTTCCAAATGTTGGCTATGCTAAATATGGCTGGAGGGCAGGATTGCCAGCCTGTGACGTTTTGATTCTCATTTTCTCAGGAGATAGGCCCAGCAGTGGGTATGACTGATTGACGGGTAGCTCAATGTTTACCTTTTCAAGGCACTTCCATTGTGTTTTCATTAGTGGCTCTTACCACGTCCCCCTTAGAGCCGAGTGTACGCATGCCTCCACAGTCCCTTCAGCATTTATTTTTTGAAGCGTTTTTGCTGATGGCCATTCTGACTGCTGTGAGCTGATAGGTTTTTGTAATTTGGGTTTGCATGTCTTTCAAAATTCCTAAAATACATCATTTTTCCACACCTTTTTCTTTTCTCTTAAAAGAAAAAAAACCGGTGAGCACAATATACCTCTTGAAATTGGCTTCTTGGAAGGTTGCCCTTTTTGAAATTGTTGATCCATTTTTGGTCCCAGGATTTATTTGGAGGGCAGGTGTCATTTACAGAATTGCAAGTTGGTGAATATTTAGTGACCTTTAGCAGTGGGTTTAAAGCTGCTGTTGTGGGAAATGACCACTGGAAGGCAGCATTACTCCTTTCCCAAATCTGGGTGCTAGGGCAACAGAGCCTTATTGGAAGTGGTGTGCTAGGTTGTAAATTAGAATGGAATGTGCCAGGAAAAAGCCCTTGAAGTTTATGTGTCATTACTTCTTGTGCGTATTTTTAACATAATTTTTATTTTTTATCACAGCAAATTTGATTACAATGGTTTGTTTCTTCTAGGTGTGCAAGATGTGGTTCTTTCACACATATACATATATCTATTCTTCTTCGGAATCTTTTCCCATGTAGGTGATGACACAATGTTGAGTAGTCTTCTCTTGGTATTCTGTAGGTCTTTGGTGATTATATATTACACGTGTGTTTGTATATCTCTGTTAACCTCAATATGGTGATGTATCCAATCCTCACACCTTTCCATTTGGTGAGCCATAAGTTTTAGTAGTGAATCTGTGATTGCCTTTCTCTGTGGAAATATCTTCCTTTGTATCAACTTTGAGGTAACACCTGTATGTGATATGATAGGATATGTGTCTTTCGCTTTGTCACTTACTCCAAGATGCGTAATTACTTCTAGACTCATCTATGGTGCTTCAAATGGCATTGTTTCATTTTTTCGCTAGCTCATATTCCATCTGTACATGTAGCAGTTCTTCTTTGTCCACCCATCTGTCGGTGGACTTTTTGGTTACTTCCATATCTTGGCTACTGTAATACTATGCAATGCAGATTTGCCTGCCTGTGTCTTTCCAATTCTGTCTTCTTAGGTTATAGGTCCAGGTATAGGTGTACTGGATCATATGGTAGCTCAGCGTTAACCTTTTAAAGGCACCTCCATTCTGTTCTCTTTAGTGGCTCTTTCCAGATTACGTCCCACTTAAAGTTGAGGGTATGCATTTCTCCACAGCACCTTTAGCATTTATTCTATGTGGTTTTTTGCTGATGGTTATTCTGACTGGTGTGAGCTGATACCTCTTTGTGGTTGAATTTGCATGTGTCTCATAATCCGTTGAAATTGAACTTTAAGGCATGTCCTTTTCATTTTTCCAGCTGTGATTATGGCTTAGCTCTTCAAAGTGTTTTCTTAAAGTATGTGTCACATTTTGAAATATTTTAACCATTACCTTCTTCAAGACATTTTGAGAGCAGGTTTCATTTATAGCCCAGCAGTACTTGTTCATATGAAGTGACCATTAGCCCAGGCTTTAAAGCTGCTTTTGCAGGTAACGGCCAGAGGGTGGCAGCCTTTCTATGTTCCCCACGCTGGTACTTGGGAAACAGACCTACCCGCCAGTGGTGTTCTTCGGTTATAAATTAGAGTGGAATGTGCTCGGATAAACCCACAAATGCTGATGTCTCCTTACATTTGTTTGTTTTTTAAAGTTAATTTATATTTTTTACTGGAGTAATATTCCATTGTATACAAGGACCACTTCTTCTTGGTGCATTCCTCTGTTGATGGACATTTTTGTTGCTTCCAAGTGTTGACTATGGTAAACATTGCTGGCGTACAGGTTTGCCAGCCTGTGACTTTTTGAATCTCATTTTCTCAGGTGATAAGCCCAGCAGATGGTATGCTTGATTCACTGGTAGCTCAATGTTTACCTTTTCAAAGCACCTCCATTGTGTTTTCATTAGTGGCTCTTCCCACGTCCCCCTTACAGCTGAGGGTACACATTTCTCCACAATCCCTTCAGCATGTATTGTTTGCAGCATTTTTGCTGATGGACATTCTGCCTGGTGTGAGCTGATAGGTTTTTGTAAATTGGGTTTGCATGTCTTTAAAAATTCCTAAAATTTATCATTTTTCCAGGCGTTTTTCTATTCTGGTATTAGAAAAAAGTGTGAGTTCAATATACCTCTTGAAATTATCTTGTTGAAAGATTGCCCTCTTTTTAATATTCTGGTGGATTTTCGTCCCCAGGATATTTTTTTGAAGGCAGGTGTCATTTACAGGCCTGCAATGTGTGTGAATATTTAGTAACCATTAGCACTGGGTGTAAGCTGCTGTTGTACGTAACGGCCACAAGGCAGGAGCACTTCTCCATTATCAAATCTGGTTACTAGGGCAGCAGAGCCGTTCTGGAAGTGGTTTTCCTAGCTTGTAAATTTGAATGGAATGTGCCAGGAAACCCCCCCATAAGTTTATGTTTGATTAATTCTTGTTTGTTGTTTTAATTTTTAAAATTGGGGTAATGTTTAGAATGTTGTCTGTCCAAGGTGTACACACTCTGGTTCATTTACACATTATATATATCTATATATTTCGAGATCCTCTTCCCATGTCAATTATTACAGAGTGTTCCATAGACCTCGCCTTGCTATATGGTGGGTCTTTTTGATATATGTATATAATATGTGTTTGTATCCATATGGTAACGCTAATCTTCATTTATCCAATCCCCCCACCTTCCCTTTTAGATAAGCATAGTTTTTTTTCTAAGTCTGTGAGTGCCTTTCTCTGTGGAAATGTGTTCATTTGCGTCAGTTATTAGATAACGCCTATAAGTGATATCATAGAATATAGGTCTTTTGCTTTCCGACTGACCTCATGTTTTGTGATTATCTCCAGGCTCATCTGTGGCGCCTCAAAGAGCAGTGTTTCACTGTTTTCCATGGCTAATATTCCATTGTGTACATGGACCACTTCTTCTTTATCCATTCACCTGTGGATGGACATTTTGGTTGCTTCACTGTCTTGTCTATAGTGAATAAGGCTGCAGTGAAGCTTTTGCAGCCCGGGTCTTCTCGATTCTGGTCTTCTCAGGTGAGAGGCCCAGTGGTGCACCTGCTGGATTGAATGATACCTCAATTTTTACTTTCAAACGCAGCTCCTTTCTGTTCTCCTTATTGGCTCTTAACCACTTTACATCTCACCAGCAGCTAGAGGGTACACAGTTCTGTAAAACCCCTTCAGCATTTATTGTCTGTAGACGTTTTGCTGATGGTCAGTCGACTGGTGTGAGTTGAAACCGTTTTGTAGATTAGATTGCATGAGTCTAATACTTCCTGAGGTTGAGCTTATATCCATTTTCCTTTTTTGAAAAAGACAGTGAGTAAAACTTACCTCTTCATACAGTCTTCTTGAAACATTTGCCTGTTTTGAATTTTTTAATCCATTCCCTACCTCAGCACAGTTTTGAGGGCAGGTGTCTTTACAGCCCTGAGTCCTTGTGAATGTTAAGTGACCATTAGCTGTGGGTTAAAAGCCGCTCTTGCGGGAAACGGCAAAAGGCGGCAGCATTTCTCCTTTACCAAATCTGGTCACCAGGGCAACAGAGCCTTAATGGAAGTCGTGTTCTAGGTTGTAAATTACAATGGAATGTGCCAGGAGAAAGCCTTTAAATTTATGTCTCATTACTTCTTGTTCGTATTTTTAATTTTTAGTTTTTCATCACAGCAAATTTGATTACAATGTTTTGTTTGTTCTAGGTGTGCAAGTTGTGGTTCTTTCATACATATACATATATCTATTCTTCTTCGGATCCTTTTCCCATGTAGGTTAGGACACAATGTTGAGTAGTCTTCTCTTGGTATTGCGTACGTCTTTGGTGATTATGTATTTCACATGTGTTTTTATATGTCTGTTAACCCCAGTATAGTAATATGTCCAATCCTCACACCTTTCCATTTGGTGAACCATACGTTTTTGTACTGAATCTGTGATTGCCTTTCTGCGTGGATATATCTTTGTTGGTATCAATTCGTAGGTAACACCTGTAACTGATATGGTAGCATATATGTCTTTCGCTTTGTCACTTACTCCAAGTTGCGTGATTACTTCTAGACTCATCTATGGTGCTGCAAATGGCATTGTTTCATTTTATCGCTAGCTCATAATCCATCTGTACATGTAGCAGTTCTTCTTTGTCCACCCATCTGTCGGTGGACTTTTTGGTGACTCCCGTATCTTGGCTATTGTAATACTGTGCAATGCAGATTTGCCTGCCTCTTTCTTTCCAATTCTGTCTTCTTAGGTTATAGGTCCGGGAATAAGCCTCTGGATCATAAGGTAGCTCAATGTTTACCTTTTAAAGGCACCTCCATCCTGTTCTCATGAGTGGCTCTTTCCAGGTTACATCCCACTTAAAGTTGAGGGTTTGCATTTCTCCACAGCACCTTCAGCATTTATTCTTTGTAGTTTTTTACTGACGGTTATTCTGACTGGTGTGAGCTGATACCTCTTTGTGGTTGAATTTGCATGTGTCTCATAATCCGTTAAAACTGAGCTTTAAGGCAGGTCCTTTTCATTTTTCAGGCTGTGAGTACAGCTTAGTTCTTCAAAGTGTTTTCTTAAAGTATGTGTCCTATTTTAAAATTATTTGGCCATTACCTCCCTCAAGACATTTTGTGGTGACCATTAACACAGGCTTAAACCTGCGTTTGCAGGTAACGGCCAGAGGGTGGCAGTCTTTCAACGTTCCCCACTCTGGTACTAGGGAAACAGACCTTCCGGCCATTGTTGTTCCTCGGTTATAATTTAGAGTGGAATGTGCCTGAATAAACCCACAAATGCTGATGTCTCCTTAGTTATGTTTGTCTTTTAAATTTAACTTATATTTATTTTTGGAGTAATATTACATTGTGTAAATGGAACAGTTCTTCTTGGTGCATTCCTCTGTTGATGGAGATTTACATTGCTTCCAAATGTTGGCTATGCTAAATATGGCTGGAGGGCAGGATTGCCAGCCTGTGACGTTTTGATTCTCATTTTCTCAGGAGATAGGCCCAGCAGTGGGTATGACTGATTGACGGGTAGCTCAATGTTTACCTTTTCAAGGCACTTCCATTGTGTTTTCATTAGTGGCTCTTACCACGTCCCCCTTAGAGCCGAGTGTACGCATGCCTCCACAGTCCCTTCAGCATTTATTTTTTGAAGCGTTTTTGCTGATGGCCATTCTGACTGCTGTGAGCTGATAGGTTTTTGTAATTTGGGTTTGCATGTCTTTCAAAATTCCTAAAATACATCATTTTTCCACACCTTTTTCTTTTCTCTTAAAAGAAAAAAAACCGGTGAGCACAATATACCTCTTGAAATTGGCTTCTTGGAAGGTTGCCCTTTTTGAAATTGTTGATCCATTTTTGGTCCCAGGATTTATTTGGAGGGCAGGTGTCATTTACAGAATTGCAAGTTGGTGAATATTTAGTGACCTTTAGCAGTGGGTTTAAAGCTGCTGTTGTGGGAAATGACCACTGGAAGGCAGCATTACTCCTTTCCCAAATCTGGGTGCTAGGGCAACAGAGCCTTATTGGAAGTGGTGTGCTAGGTTGTAAATTAGAATGGAATGTGCCAGGAAAAAGCCCTTGAAGTTTATGTGTCATTACTTCTTGTGCGTATTTTTAACATAATTTTTATTTTTTATCACAGCAAATTTGATTACAATGGTTTGTTTCTTCTAGGTGTGCAAGATGTGGTTCTTTCACACATATACATATATCTATTCTTCTTCGGAATCTTTTCCCATGTAGGTGATGACACAATGTTGAGTAGTCTTCTCTTGGTATTCTGTAGGTCTTTGGTGATTATATATTACACGTGTGTTTGTATATCTCTGTTAACCTCAATATGGTGATGTATCCAATCCTCACACCTTTCCATTTGGTGAGCCATAAGTTTTAGTAGTGAATCTGTGATTGCCTTTCTCTGTGGAAATATCTTCCTTTGTATCAACTTTGAGGTAACACCTGTATGTGATATGATAGGATATGTGTCTTTCGCTTTGTCACTTACTCCAAGATGCGTAATTACTTCTAGACTCATCTATGGTGCTTCAAATGGCATTGTTTCATTTTTTCGCTAGCTCATATTCCATCTGTACATGTAGCAGTTCTTCTTTGTCCACCCATCTGTCGGTGGACTTTTTGGTTACTTCCATATCTTGGCTACTGTAATACTATGCAATGCAGATTTGCCTGCCTGTGTCTTTCCAATTCTGTCTTCTTAGGTTATAGGTCCAGGTATAGGTGTACTGGATCATATGGTAGCTCAGCGTTAACCTTTTAAAGGCACCTCCATTCTGTTCTCTTTAGTGGCTCTTTCCAGATTACGTCCCACTTAAAGTTGAGGGTATGCATTTCTCCACAGCACCTTTAGCATTTATTCTATGTGGTTTTTTGCTGATGGTTATTCTGACTGGTGTGAGCTGATACCTCTTTGTGGTTGAATTTGCATGTGTCTCATAATCCGTTGAAATTGAACTTTAAGGCATGTCCTTTTCATTTTTCCAGCTGTGATTATGGCTTAGCTCTTCAAAGTGTTTTCTTAAAGTATGTGTCACATTTTGAAATATTTTAACCATTACCTTCTTCAAGACATTTTGAGAGCAGGTTTCATTTATAGCCCAGCAGTACTTGTTCATATGAAGTGACCATTAGCCCAGGCTTTAAAGCTGCTTTTGCAGGTAACGGCCAGAGGGTGGCAGCCTTTCTATGTTCCCCACGCTGGTACTTGGGAAACAGACCTACCCGCCAGTGGTGTTCTTCGGTTATAAATTAGAGTGGAATGTGCTCGGATAAACCCACAAATGCTGATGTCTCCTTACATTTGTTTGTTTTTTAAAGTTAATTTATATTTTTTACTGGAGTAATATTCCATTGTATACAAGGACCACTTCTTCTTGGTGCATTCCTCTGTTGATGGACATTTTTGTTGCTTCCAAGTGTTGACTATGGTAAACATTGCTGGCGTACAGGTTTGCCAGCCTGTGACTTTTTGAATCTCATTTTCTCAGGTGATAAGCCCAGCAGATGGTATGCTTGATTCACTGGTAGCTCAATGTTTACCTTTTCAAAGCACCTCCATTGTGTTTTCATTAGTGGCTCTTCCCACGTCCCCCTTACAGCTGAGGGTACACATTTCTCCACAATCCCTTCAGCATGTATTGTTTGCAGCATTTTTGCTGATGGACATTCTGCCTGGTGTGAGCTGATAGGTTTTTGTAAATTGGGTTTGCATGTCTTTAAAAATTCCTAAAATTTATCATTTTTCCAGGCGTTTTTCTATTCTGGTATTAGAAAAAAGTGTGAGTTCAATATACCTCTTGAAATTATCTTGTTGAAAGATTGCCCTCTTTTTAATATTCTGGTGGATTTTCGTCCCCAGGATATTTTTTTGAAGGCAGGTGTCATTTACAGGCCTGCAATGTGTGTGAATATTTAGTAACCATTAGCACTGGGTGTAAGCTGCTGTTGTACGTAACGGCCACAAGGCAGGAGCACTTCTCCATTATCAAATCTGGTTACTAGGGCAGCAGAGCCGTTCTGGAAGTGGTTTTCCTAGCTTGTAAATTTGAATGGAATGTGCCAGGAAACCCCCCCATAAGTTTATGTTTGATTAATTCTTGTTTGTTGTTTTAATTTTTAAAATTGGGGTAATGTTTAGAATGTTGTCTGTCCAAGGTGTACACACTCTGGTTCATTTACACATTATATATATCTATATATTTCGAGATCCTCTTCCCATGTCAATTATTACAGAGTGTTCCATAGACCTCCCTTGCTATATGGTGGGTCTTTTTGATATATGTATATAATATGTGTTTGTATCCATATGGTAACGCTAATCTTCATTTATCCAATCCCCCCACCTTCCCTTTTAGATAAGCATAGTTTTTTTTCTAAGTCTGTGAGTGCCTTTCTCTGTGGAAATGTGTTCATTTGCGTCAGTTATTAGATAACGCCTATAAGTGATATCATAGAATATAGGTCTTTTGCTTTCCGACTGACCTCATGTTTTGTGATTATCTCCAGGCTCATCTGTGGCGCCTCAAAGAGCAGTGTTTCACTGTTTTCCATGGCTAATATTCCATTGTGTACATGGACCACTTCTTCTTTATCCATTCACCTGTGGATGGACATTTTGGTTGCTTCACTGTCTTGTCTATAGTGAATAAGGCTGCAGTGAAGCTTTTGCAGCCCGGGTCTTCTCGATTCTGGTCTTCTCAGGTGAGAGGCCCAGTGGTGCACCTGCTGGATTGAATGATACCTCAATTTTTACTTTCAAACGCAGCTCCTTTCTGTTCTCCTTATTGGCTCTTAACCACTTTACATCTCACCAGCAGCTAGAGGGTACACAGTTCTGTCAAACCCCTTCAGCATTTATTGTCTGTAGACGTTTTGCTGATGGTCAGTCGACTGGTGTGAGTTGAAACCGTTTTGTAGATTAGATTGCATGAGTCTAATACTTCCTGAGGTTGAGCTTATATCCATTTTCCTTTCTTGAAAAAGACAGTGAGTAAAACTTACCTCTTCATACAGTCTTCTTGAAACATTTGCCTGTTTTGAATTTTTTAATCCATTCCCTACCTCAGCACAGTTTTGAGGGCAGGTGTCTTTACAGCCCTGAGTCCTTGTGAATGTTAAGTGACCATTAGCTGTGGGTTAAAAGCCGCTCTTGCGGGAAACGGCAAAAGGCGGCAGCATTTCTCCTTTACCAAATCTGGTCACCAGGGCAACAGAGCCTTAATGGAAGTCGTGTTCTAGGTTGTAAATTACAATGGAATGTGCCAGGAGAAAGCCTTTAAATTTATGTCTCATTACTTCTTGTTCGTATTTTTAATTTTTAGTTTTTCATCACAGCAAATTTGATTACAATGTTTTGTTTGTTCTAGGTGTGCAAGTTGTGGTTCTTTCATACATATACATATATCTATTCTTCTTCGGATCCTTTTCCCATGTAGGTTAGGACACAATGTTGAGTAGTCTTCTCTTGGTATTGCGTACGTCTTTGGTGATTATGTATTTCACATGTGTTTTTATATGTCTGTTAACCCCAGTATAGTAATGTGTCCAATCCTCACACCTTTCCATTTGGTGAACCATACGTTTTTGTACTGAATCTGTGATTGCCTTTCTGCGTGGATATATCTTTGTTGGTATCAATTCGTAGGTAACACCTGTAACTGATATGGTAGCATATATGTCTTTCGCTTTGTCACTTACTCCAAGTTGCGTGATTACTTCTAGACTCATCTATGGTGCTGCAAATGGCATTGTTTCATTTTATCGCTAGCTCATAATCCATCTGTACATGTAGCAGTTCTTCTTTGTCCACCCATCTGTCGGTGGACTTTTTGGTGACTCCCGTATCTTGGCTATTGTAATACTGTGCAATGCAGATTTGCCTGCCTCTTTCTTTCCAATTCTGTCTTCTTAGGTTATAGGTCCGGGAATAAGCCTCTGGATCATAAGGTAGCTCAATGTTTACCTTTTAAAGGCACCTCCATTCTGTTCTCATGAGTGGCTCTTTCCAGGTTACATCCCACTTAAAGTTGAGGGTTTGCATTTCTCCACAGCACCTTCAGCATTTATTCTTTGTAGTTTTTTACTGACGGTTATTCTGACTGGTGTGAGCTGATACCTCTTTGTGGTTGAATTTGCATGTGTCTCATAATCCGTTAAAACTGAGCTTTAAGGCAGGTCCTTTTCATTTTTCAGGCTGTGAGTACAGCTTAGTTCTTCAAAGTGTTTTCTTAAAGTATGTGTCCTATTTTAAAATTATTTGGCCATTACCTCCCTCAAGACATTTTGTGGTGACCATTAACACAGGCTTAAACCTGCGTTTGCAGGTAACGGCCAGAGGGTGGCAGTCTTTCAACGTTCCCCACTCTGGTACTAGGGAAACAGACCTTCCGGCCATTGTTGTTCCTCGGTTATAATTTAGAGTGGAATGTGCCTGAATAAACCCACAAATGCTGATGTCTCCTTAGTTATGTTTGTCTTTTAAATTTAACTTATATTTATTTTTGGAGTAATATTACATTGTGTAAATGGAACAGTTCTTCTTGGTGCATTCCTCTGTTGATGGAGATTTACATTGCTTCCAAATGTTGGCTATGCTAAATATGGCTGGAGGGCAGGATTGCCAGCCTGTGACGTTTTGATTCTCATTTTCTCAGGAGATAGGCCCAGCAGTGGGTATGACTGATTGACGGGTAGCTCAATGTTTACCTTTTCAAGGCACTTCCATTGTGTTTTCATTAGTGGCTCTTACCACGTCCCCCTTAGAGCCGAGTGTACGAATGCCTCCACAGTCCCTTCAGCATTTATTTTTTGAAGCGTTTTTGCTGATGGCCATTCTGACTGCTGTGAGCTGATAGGTTTTTGTAATTTGGGTTTGCATGTCTTTCAAAATTCCTAAAATACATCATTTTTCCACACCTTTTTCTTTTCTCTTAAAAGAAAAAAAACCGGTGAGCACAATATACCTCTTGAAATTGGCTTCTTGGAAGGTTGCCCTTTTTGAAATTGTTGATCCATTTTTGGTCCCAGGATTTATTTGGAGGGCAGGTGTCATTTACAGAATTGCAAGTTGGTGAATATTTAGTGACCTTTAGCAGTGGGTTTAAAGCTGCTGTTGTGGGAAATGACCACTGGAAGGCAGCATTACTCCTTTCCCAAATCTGGGTGCTAGGGCAACAGAGCCTTATTGGAAGTGGTGTGCTAGGTTGTAAATTAGAATGGAATGTGCCAGGAAAAAGCCCTTGAAGTTTATGTGTCATTACTTCTTGTGCGTATTTTTAACATAATTTTTATTTTTTATCACAGCAAATTTGATTACAATGGTTTGTTTCTTCTAGGTGTGCAAGATGTGGTTCTTTCACACATATACATATATCTATTCTTCTTCGGAATCTTTTCCCATGTAGGTGATGACACAATGTTGAGTAGTCTTCTCTTGGTATTCTGTAGGTCTTTGGTGATTATATATTACACGTGTGTTTGTATATCTCTGTTAACCTCAATATGGTGATGTATCCAATCCTCACACCTTTCCATTTGGTGAGCCATAAGTTTTAGTAGTGAATCTGTGATTGCCTTTCTCTGTGGAAATATCTTCCTTTGTATCAACTTTGAGGTAACACCTGTATGTGATATGATAGGATATGTGTCTTTCGCTTTGTCACTTACTCCAAGATGCGTAATTACTTCTAGACTCATCTATGGTGCTTCAAATGGCATTGTTTCATTTTTTCGCTAGCTCATATTCCATCTGTACATGTAGCAGTTCTTCTTTGTCCACCCATCTGTCGGTGGACTTTTTGGTTACTTCCATATCTTGGCTACTGTAATACTATGCAATGCAGATTTGCCTGCCTGTGTCTTTCCAATTCTGTCTTCTTAGGTTATAGGTCCAGGTATAGGTGTACTGGATCATATGGTAGCTCAGCGTTAACCTTTTAAAGGCACCTCCATTCTGTTCTCTTTAGTGGCTCTTTCCAGATTACGTCCCACTTAAAGTTGAGGGTATGCATTTCTCCACAGCACCTTTAGCATTTATTCTATGTGGTTTTTTGCTGATGGTTATTCTGACTGGTGTGAGCTGATACCTCTTTGTGGTTGAATTTGCATGTGTCTCATAATCCGTTGAAATTGAACTTTAAGGCATGTCCTTTTCATTTTTCCAGCTGTGATTATGGCTTAGCTCTTCAAAGTGTTTTCTTAAAGTATGTGTCACATTTTGAAATATTTTAACCATTACCTTCTTCAAGACATTTTGAGAGCAGGTTTCATTTATAGCCCAGCAGTACTTGTTCATATGAAGTGACCATTAGCCCAGGCTTTAAAGCTGCTTTTGCAGGTAACGGCCAGAGGGTGGCAGCCTTTCTATGTTCCCCACGCTGGTACTTGGGAAACAGACCTACCCGCCAGTGGTGTTCTTCGGTTATAAATTAGAGTGGAATGTGCTCGGATAAACCCACAAATGCTGATGTCTCCTTACATTTGTTTGTTTTTTAAAGTTAATTTATATTTTTTACTGGAGTAATATTCCATTGTATACAAGGACCACTTCTTCTTGGTGCATTCCTCTGTTGATGGACATTTTTGTTGCTTCCAAGTGTTGACTATGGTAAACATTGCTGGCGTACAGGTTTGCCAGCCTGTGACTTTTTGAATCTCATTTTCTCAGGTGATAAGCCCAGCAGATGGTATGCTTGATTCACTGGTAGCTCAATGTTTACCTTTTCAAAGCACCTCCATTGTGTTTTCATTAGTGGCTCTTCCCACGTCCCCCTTACAACTGAGGTTACACATTTCTCCACAATCCCTTCAGCATGTATTGTTTGCAGCATTTTTGCTGATGGACATTCTGCCTGGTGTGAGCTGATAGGTTTTTGTAAATTGGGTTTGCATGTCTTTAAAAATTCCTAAAATTTATCATTTTTCCAGGCGTTTTTCTATTCTGGTATTAGAAAAAAGTGTGAGTTCAATATACCTCTTGAAATTATCTTGTTGAAAGATTGCCCTCTTTTTAATATTCTGGTGGATTTTCGTCCCCAGGATATTTTTTTGAAGGCAGGTGTCATTTACAGGCCTGCAATGTGTGTGAATATTTAGTAACCATTAGCACTGGGTGTAAGCTGCTGTTGTACGTAACGGCCACAAGGCAGGAGCACTTCTCCATTATCAAATCTGGTTACTAGGGCAGCAGAGCCGTTCTGGAAGTGGTTTTCCTAGCTTGTAAATTTGAATGGAATGTGCCAGGAAACCCCCCCATAAGTTTATGTTTGATTAATTCTTGTTTGTTGTTTTAATTTTTAAAATTGGGGTAATGTTTAGAATGTTGTCTGTCCAAGGTGTACACACTCTGGTTCATTTACACATTATATATATCTATATATTTCGAGATCCTCTTCCCATGTCAATTATTACAGAGTGTTCCATAGACCTCCCTTGCTATATGGTGGGTCTTTTTGATATATGTATATAATATGTGTTTGTATCCATATGGTAACGCTAATCTTCATTTATCCAATCCCCCCACCTTCCCTTTTAGATAAGCATAGTTTTTTTTCTAAGTCTGTGAGTGCCTTTCTCTGTGGAAATGTGTTCATTTGCGTCAGTTATTAGATAACGCCTATAAGTGATATCATAGAATATAGGTCTTTTGCTTTCCGACTGACCTCATGTTTTGTGATTATCTCCAGGCTCATCTGTGGCGCCTCAAAGAGCAGTGTTTCACTGTTTTCCATGGCTAATATTCCATTGTGTACATGGACCACTTCTTCTTTATCCATTCACCTGTGGATGGACATTTTGGTTGCTTCACTGTCTTGTCTATAGTGAATAAGGCTGCAGTGAAGCTTTTGCAGCCCGGGTCTTCTCGATTCTGGTCTTCTCAGGTGAGAGGCCCAGTGGTGCACCTGCTGGATTGAATGATACCTCAATTTTTACTTTCAAACGCAGCTCCTTTCTGTTCTCCTTATTGGCTCTTAACCACTTTACATCTCACCAGCAGCTAGAGGGTACACAGTTCTGTCAAACCCCTTCAGCATTTATTGTCTGTAGACGTTTTGCTGATGGTCAGTCGACTGGTGTGAGTTGAAACCGTTTTGTAGATTAGATTGCATGAGTCTAATACTTCCTGAGGTTGAGCTTATATCCATTTTCCTTTCTTGAAAAAGACAGTGAGTAAAACTTACCTCTTCATACAGTCTTCTTGAAACAT